>NC_059227.1:40507445-40575363 GCF_020615455.1 Coregonus clupeaformis | reverse complement strand
TACTCTACAGCTCAGAGGTACTCTACTACCTACAGCTCAGAGGTACTCACTCTACAGCTCAGAGGAACTCTACTACTCTACAGCTCAGAGAAATTTACTACACTACAGCTAGAGGTATCTACTACTCTACAGCGGGAGTGGTACACAAATCCTCACTCAGAGGTACTCTACTAATTTGCCAGCCCAGAGGAACTCTACTACCTTCAGCTCAGAGGTACCTCTACTACTCCCACAGCTCAGAGGTACTCTACTACTCTACAGCTCAGAGGCAATTTATCACACTCAGAGGAACTCAACTACTCTACAGCTCAGAGGTACTCTACTACTCTACAGCTCAGAGGTACTACTACTCTCTACAGCTCAGAAGTACTCTACTACTCTACAGCTCAAAGGTACTATACTACTCTACAGCTCAGAGGTACTCTACTAATCTACAGCCTCAGAGGTACTCTACTACTCTACAGCTCAGAGAGGTGTTCTACTACTCTACAGCCCAGAGGTACTCTCTTTCACTCTACAGCTCAGAGGTACTATACCACTCTACAGCTCGAGTACGCTTAATACTTCCCAGCAGCCTCAGAGGTACTCTACACTCTTACAGCTCAGAGGTACTCTGCTAACTCTACAGGGCCCAGAGGTACTGTACTACTCTACAGCTCAGAGGTACTCTACCACTCTACAGCTCAGAGGCAATTTCAATACTCTACAGCTCAGAGGTACTCTACTACTCTACAGCCTGAGGTACTCCTACTCTACAGCTCAGAGGTACTCTACTACACTACAGCCTTAGAGGTACACTACTCTACTCTACAGCTCAGTAATTTCACTACTTCCACAGCTCAGAGGTATCCCCATTACCTCTACAGCTCAGAGGTACTCTACTACTCTACAGCTCAGAGGTATCACAACTCTACAGCTCAGAGGCACTTAATAAAATTTGCAGCTCAGGAGGTGCCTCTACTACACTACAGCTCAGAGGTACTCTACTACTCTACAGCTCAGAGGTACTCTAATACTCTACAGCTCAGAGGCACTTCTACCTACAGCTCAGAGGAGCACTACCACACTACAGCTCAGAGGTACTCTACTACTCTACAGCCTAGAGGTACTGTACTACTTCCCACAGGTGCCTAGAGGTACTCCTTACTACTCTACAGCTCAGAGGTACTCTACTACTCTACAGCTCAGAGGTGAACACCTCAGCCCAGAGGAAATTTCACTATCTTCAGCCCAGAGGTACCTTACCACTTGCACAGCTCAGAGGTATCTAATACACTACAGCTCAGAGGTACTCTACTACTCTACAGTTCAGAGAGGTACTCCACAACACTACAGCTAGAGGTACTTACTACTGTAACAGCCTGGGGAGTAATAATTTAGCACACCACAGCCTGAGGGTACTCTACTACCTCATAGCCCAGAGGTACTCTACTACTCTACAGCCAGAGTACTCTACTACTCTACAGCTCAGAGGTACTCTACTACTCTACAGCTCAGAGGCATCAATCTACATCAGAGGTACTCTAATACATCAACAGGAGGTACTCTACTCATGCCTGAGGTACTCTACTACTTCAGCAGCTCTAGAGGCAATTTCCCACTTCTACAGCTCAGAGAACTCTACTTACCTACAGCCCAGATGTGGTACTAATTGTACACAGTTTAGAGGTATCCTACTACTCTACAGCTCAGATATATCTATATCACCAGAGTACTCTACTACTCTACAGCTCGCAGGAACTCTACTACCTCAGCTCAGAGGTACCTCTAATTACTCTACAGGCTCAGAGGCGCACAATACTCTTACAGCCTGGAGGTATCTATACACTACAGGCCCATACCTTTACTATCTTGAGCAGCCTTAGATGTATATACTACACTACAGCTCAGAGGCACTCAAACTCTACAGCTCAGAGGTACTCTTACTATCAAATCAGAGGAACCATCACTTCTCACTCAGAGGTATCTACTACTCTACAGCTCAGAGGTACTCTTACTACACTACAGCCTAGAGGCACTCAACTCTACAGTTGGGAGGAACTCTACTGCTCTACAGCTCAGAGAGGTACTTAACTCAGCAGGTACTATTCTACAGCTCGAGAGGTACTCTACTACTCACCCACAGCTCAAAGGTACTCTACTACTCTACAGCTCAGAGGGTACTCTACTACTCTTAGGTCAGAGGGTACTCCTATACTCGTAGAGCTCAGAGGGTACTCCCCAATACTCTACAGCTCAGAGGTACTCTACTACTCTACAGCTCAGAGGTGCTCTAATACTCTACAGCTCAGAGTGTACGACTACTACTCAGCTATCAGAGGTGCCCACTCTGCTCTTACAGCTCAGAGGTACTCTACTCTACAGCTCCAGAGGTACTCGTAATACTACAGCTGGGAGGTGCTCTACTACTCGACAGCTCAGAGGTACTCTACTACTCTACAGCTCAGAGGTACTACTACTAGAGGTGTTACTCTACAGCCTTTCAGAGGTACTCTACTACACTACAGCTCAGAGGTACTCTACTACGTCTACAGCTCAGAGGGGTGACTCCTACTCTACAGCTCAGTACTCTACTACTCTACAGCTCAGAGGTACTCTACTACTCTACAGCTCAGAGGTAATCTACAACCCCGCTCACACAGCTCAGAGGTACTCTACTGAGACACTGAGCTCAAGGAGTGTACTCAAATACACTATGCTTCAGAGGTAATCTAAACTACTACTCTGCAGCTCGTAGAGGTACTCCAATACTCTACAGCTGTGAGGTACTCTTCACCCTACAGCTCAGAGGTACTCTACTACACTACAGCTCAGAGGTACTCTACCAAACTCTACAGCTCAGAGGTACTCTACTACTCACAGCTCAGGTATCACACTCTGCGAGAGAATAACTCTACAGCTCAGAGGTACTCACTACAGTAGAGGAATTCACTCAGCTCCAGAGGTACTCTACTACTCTACAGCTCAGAGGTACTCCTCAATTATTCACAGCTCAGAGGTACTCTATTTACAGCTCAGAGGTACTCACTCTACAGCTCAGAGGTAATCTAATACTCTACAGCCTGTAGAGGTACTCTACTACACTCAGCTCAGAAATTACTCTACTACTCTACAGGCCTCACAGAGGTACTCTAACACTACAGCTCAGAGGTACTCTAATACTCTGACAGCTCAGAGGTACTCACTCCTACAGCTCCAGAGGTACTCTACTACTACCCAGCTCCACAGGTGCTTACTACTCTGAGCTTCAGTACTCTACATACCTACAGCTCAGAGTTCTCTACTGCACTGCAGCTCAGAGGAACTCGGTCTACTCGGCAGCTGTGAGGTACTCTACTACACTACAGCCAGAGGCTCTACTACTCTACAGCTCAGAGGTGCTCAGAGGCAATCAACTCCTTACAGCTCAGAGGTACTCTCGCTACCCTTCAGCTCAGAGGTACTCTCTACCTCACAGCTCAGAGGTACTCTAACACTACAAACAGAGGGTACTTTACACACTACACTGAGGTACTCACTACTCTACAGCTCAGAGGTACTCTAAAAACTCTACAGCTCAGAGGTGCACACTCTACAACTAGAGCTCTGAGGTACTCTACTACACTACAGCTCAGAGGTACTCTACTCTCAAGCTCCTGAGGGGTGAACTACACTACAGCCGTAGATTGGTACTCAACTACTCTACAGCTCAGAGGTACTCTACTACTCTACAGCTCAGAGGTACTCTACTACACTACAGCTCAGAGGTACTCTACTCTATCAAATTCCTCTGGTGTACAGCTAAGGGTACTTCTACTACTCTACAGCTCAGAGTACTCTGCTACTCAGCTCAGAGGTACTCTACACTCTACAGCTCAGAGTTACTCTACTACTCAAGAACACCAGAGGTACTCTACTACTTGAAGCTCAGAGGTACTCTACATATCATGCTCAGAGGTACTCTACTACTAACCGCTCAGAGGTATCTCTATACTCTCAGCTCCAGAGGTACTCTACTACTCTACAACTCAGAGTGCACTCTACTACTACTAGAGCTCAGAGGTACTCCTACTCTACAGCTCAGAGGTACTCTACGACTGAGAATGCTTACACTACAGCTCAGAGGTACTCTACAACTCTCTGCAGCTCCAGAGGTACTCACTACTCTACAGCTCAGAGGAACTCTACTTAATCTCTACGAGGGCTCAGAGGTGTCACTACTGCTACAGCTCAGAGGACTCTACTCTGCTGTTGGGGAGGTACTCTACTACTCTACAGCTCAAGAGGTACTCTTACCACTCTACAAGCTCAGAGGTACTCATACTCTACCCAGCTCAGGAGGAACTCTCTAATACTCTACAGCTCAGAGGTACTTAACTACTTCTACAGCTCAGAGGTACTCCTACTACTCTACAGCTCAGAGGTACTTTACACTCTACAGCTCAGAGGAACTCTACTTGTTAGAGGGTCACTCAGCAGCTCAGAGGTACTCTAATACTATACCCGCTCAGAGGTACTATACTACACTACAGGCTCCAGAGGGTACTCTAATACTCTACAGCTCAGAGGTACTCTACTACTCTACAGCTCAGAGGAACTCTACTACTCTACAGCTCAGAGGTACTCTCTAATACAGCCAGAGGTACTCTACTAGCTATAAATTACTACAGCTCAGGAGGTACTTCTACTACTACTCACAGCTCTGAGGAACTCTACTACTCTTACAGCTCAGAGGTACCCCATACTCTACAGCTCCCAGGTACTGACTACTACTCTACAAGCTCAGAGGCAATTTACTCTACTCCCTCTACAGCTCTAGAGGTACTCTACTACTCTATAGCTCAGAGGAAATCTACTACTCTACAGCCAGAGGTACTCACTGCGCAGCTCAGAGGTACTCTACTGCTCTACATGGTGCTCGAGGGTAATCTACTACTATAAGCTCAGAGGTACTCTACTACACTACAGCTCAGGAGGTACTCTACTACTCTACAGCTCAGAGGTAATCTCCTACTACTCTACAGCTCAGAGGTACTCATACTGCTCTACAGCTCGAGGTACTCTACTCTCTACAGCTCGAGGTCTACTCACAGCTCAGAGGTACTCTCTACTCACAGCTCAGAGGTACTCACTACTCTGAGCTCAGAGGTAATCTAATACTCTACAGCTCAGAGGTACTCTACTACTCTACAGCTCAGAGGTACTCTACTACTCTACAGCTCAGAGGTACTCTACTACACTACAGCTCAGAGGTACTCTACTGCCTTCTACAGCTCAGAGACTCCCACTACTCTCAGCTCAGAGGTACTCCTACTACTCTACAGCTCAGAGGTACTCTACTACACCTACAGCTCAGAGGTACTCTACTCTATGCAGCTCAGAGGTACTCTACTTCTCTCAGCTCAGAGGGTACTCCTACTCTACAGCTCAGAGGTACTCTCTTTACTCTACAGCTCAGAGGTAACTACTACTCTACAGCTCAGAGGTACTCTACTAATGCAGCTCAGAGGTACTCTACTACTCTACAGCTCAGAGTGTCTACTCTCACATTTCTACTCTACAGCTCAGAGGTACTCTACTCTACAGCTCAGAGGTACTCTACTACTTCTACAGCTCAGAGGTACTCTACTACTCTACAGCTCAGAGGTACTCTACTACTCTACAGCTCAGAGGTGCTCTCACTACTCTACAGCTCAGAGGTCTCTACTCTCTGCAGCTCGGAGGGTACTCACTACAGATTTCTACAGCTCAGAGGTACTCTACTACTCCTACAGCTCAGAGGTACCTTACTCTACAGCTCAGAGATACTCTACTACTCTACAGCTACAGAGGTACTACTCTCTACAGCTCAGAGGTACTCTACTACTCTACAGCTCAGAGATACTCTACTACTCTACCGCTCAGAGTACTCTACTACTCTCAGCTCAGAGATACTCTACTACTCTACAACCTCGGAGGTACTCTACTACTCGCAGCTCAGATAGGTACTCTACTACTCTACAGCTCAGAGGTACTCTACGACTCTACAGCTCAGAGGTACTCTACTACTCTACAGCTCAGAGGTACTCTACTACACTACAGCTCAGAGGTACTCTACTACTCTACAGCTCAGAGGTACTCTAATACTCTACAGCTCAGAGGTACTCTACTCTCTACAGCTCAGAGGTACTCTACTCTCTACAGCTCAGAGTTAAACTCTAAGCTAGGACTACTCTACAGCTCAGAGGTAAGACGCTACTACTCTACAGCTCAGAGATACTCTACTACTCTACAGCTCAGAGGTACTCTACTACTCTACAGCTCAGAGGTACTCTACTACTCTACAACTCAGAGGTACTCTACTACTCTAGAGCTCAGAGGTACTCTACTACTCTAGTGCAGCTCGAGGTACTCTACTACTCTACAGCTCAGAGGTACTCTAGCTACTCCTTCAGCTCAGAGGTACTCTACTACACTACAGCTCAGAGGTACTCTACTACTCTACAGCTCAGAGGTACTCTACTACTCTACAGCTCAGAGGTACTCATACTGGACTCTACAGCTCAGGAGGAACTCTACTACTCTCAGCTCAGAGGGTACTCTCTACTCTCAGCCAGGAGGTGTCACGCCCAAGCCTGAGGTACTCTACTACTTGCAGCTCAGAGGTACTCTACTACTCTACAGCTCAGAGGAACTCTACTACTCTACAGCTCAGAGTTACCCTACTACTCTACAGCTCGAGGTACTCACTACTCTACAGCTCCAGAGGTAACTCTACTACTCTACAGCTCAAATGTACTCTACTACTCTACAGCTCAGAGGTACTCTACCCTACTCTACAGCTCAGAGGTACTCTACTACTCTACAGCTCAGAGGTACTCTACTCTCTACAGCTCAGAGGTACTCTACTACTCTACAGCTCAGAGGTACTTTACTACTCTAAACAGCTCAGAGGTACTCTACTACTCTACAGCTCAGAATTTACTACTCTAAGTTATCAGCTCAGAGGTACTCTACTACTCTACAGCTCAGAGGTACTCTACTACTCTACAGCTCAGAGGTACTCACTACTCTACAGCTCAGAGGTACTCTACTACTCTACAGCTCAGGTACCTCTACTACTTCTAAGAGCAGCCAATGCTCTACTACTCTACAGCTCAGAGGTACTCTACTACTCTACAGCTCAGAGGTACTCTACTACTCTCAGCTGGGAGGTACTCTACTACTCTACAGCTCAGAGGTACTCTACACGCTCAGAGGTACTCTACTCCCACAGCTCAGAGGTACTCTAATACTCTACAGCTCAGAGATACTCTACTACTCTACAGCTCAGAGGTACTCTACTACTCTACAGCTCAGAGGTACTCTACTACTCTACAGCTCCGGAGGTAACTCTACTACCTACAGCTGGAGGCCTACTCATACTCTACAGCTCAGAGGTACTCTACTACTCTACAGCTAAGAGGTACTCTACTACACTACAGCTCAGAGTACCTCTACTACTGCTCAGAGGCACTACTACTCTCTACAGCTCAGAGGTACTCTACTCTCTACAGCTCAGAGGTACTCTAATACACTACAGCTCAGAGGTACTCTACTACTCTACAGCTCAGAGGTACTCTACTACTCTACAGCTCAGAGGTACTCTACTACTCAGCCAGAGGCACTACTCACTCACAGCTCAGGAGGTACTCTACTACTCTACAGCTCAGAGGTACTTCTACTACTTAGCAGCTCAGAGGTGATCTACTACTCTGCTCAGAGGTACTCTACTACACTGCAGCTCAGAGGTACTCTACTACTCTACAGCTCAGGAGGTACTCTACTACTCTACACAAAGCTCGAGGTCTCTACTACTCTACAGCTCAGAGGTACTTCTACTCTACAGCTCAGAGGTACTCTACTACTCTACAGCTCAGAGGTCTCTACTACTCTCAGCTCAGAGGTACTCTAATACTCTGAGCTCAGAGGTACTCTACTACTCTACAGCTCGGAGGTACCTACTACTCAGCTCAGAGGTGAACTCTACCACTCTACAGCTCAGAGGTACTCTACTACTCTGCAGCTCAGAGGAACTCTACTACTCTACAGGAGAGGTACTACTACTACTCTACAGCTCGTAAGTACTCTACTCTCTACAGCTCAGAGGTACTCTACTCTCTACAGAGCCTCGAGGTACTCTCACTACTCTACAGCATCAGAGGTACTCTACTACTCTTACAGCTCAGAGGTACTCTACTACTCTACAGCTCAGAGGTACTCTACTACTCTCAGCTCAGAGGGTACTCTACTACTCTACAGCTCAGAGGTACTCTACTACTCTGCAGCTCAGAGGTACTCTACTACTCTACAGCTCAGAGGTACTCTACTACTCTACAGCTCAGAGGTACTCTACTACTCTACAGCTCAGAGGTACTCTCTACTCTACAGCTCAGATTAGACTCTGCTCTCTACAGCTCGAGGTACTCCTTCTACTCTACAGCTCAGAGGTACTCTACTACTCTACAGCTCAGAGGTACTCTACTTACTCTACAGCTCAGAGGTACTCTAATACTCTACAGCTCAGAGGTAGCTCTACTACTCTACAGCTCAGAGGTACTCTACTACTCTGCAGCTCAGAGGTACTCTACTACTCTACAGCTCAGAGGTACTCTACTCTACAGCTCAGAGGTACTCTGCTACTCTACAGCTCAGAGGTACTCTACTACTCTACGTCAGAGGTACTCTACTACTCTACAGCTCAGAGGTACTCTACTACTCTGCAGCTCAGGGTACTCTACTACTCTACAGCTCAGAGGTACTACTACTACTCTACAGCTCAGAGGTACTCTACTACTCTACAGCTCAGAGGTGACTCTGCTACTCTACAGAACAGAGGTACTCTACTACTCTACAGCTCAGAGGTACTCTACTCCTCTACAGCTCAGAGGTACTCTACTACTCTGCAGCTCAGGGTACTCACTACTCTACAGCTCAGAGGTACTCTACTACTCTACAGCTCAGAGGTACTCTCTACTCTAAGCAGCTCAGAGGTACTCTACTACTCTCTACAGCTCAGAGGTACTTTCTACCTACAGCTCAGATACTCTACTACTCTACAGCTCAGAGGTACTCTACTACACTACAGCTCGGGGAGGTACTCTACTACTCTACAGCTCAGGAGGTACTCTACTCTCTACAGCTCAGAGGTACTCTACTACTCTACAGCTCAGAGGGTACTTCTGCTACTACTCTCAGCTCAGAGGTACTCTCTACTACTCTACAGCTCAGAGGTACTCTCTACTCTACAGCTCAGAGGTACTCTACTACTCTACAGCTCAGAGGTACTCTACTACTCTACAGCTCAGAGGTACTCTACTCTACAGCTCAGAGGTACTCTACTCTCTACAGCTCAGAGTTACTCTACTACTCTACAGCTCAGAGGGTACTCTACTCTCTACAGCTCAGAGGTACTGCTACTACTCATACAACTCAGAGTTACTCTACTACTCTACGGCTCAGAGGTACTCTACTACTCTCCAGCTCAGAGGTACTCTACTACTCTACAACTCAGAGGTACTCTACTACTCTACAGCTCAGAGGTAATCTACTACACTTGCAGCTCAGAGGTACTCTACTACTCTACAGCTAGAGGTACTCTACTACTCTACAGTTCAGAGGTACTCTACTCTACAGCTCAGAGGTACTCTACTACTCTACAGCTCGAGATACTCTACTACTCTACAGCTCGGAGGTACTCTACTGCTCTACAGCTCAGAGGTGCTCTACTCTCTACAGCTAGAGGTACTCTACTCTCTACAGCTCGAGGTACTCTACTACTCTTACAGCTCAGAGATACTCCTACTATACCGGCTCAAGAGGTACTCTACTACTCCCAGCTCAGGGTACTCTACTCTCTACACCTCGAGGTGGACTCTACTACTCTACAGCTCAGAGGTACTCTCTACTCTACAGCTCAGAGGTACTCTACTTTACTCTACAGCTCAGAGGTACTCTACTTACTCTACAGCTCAGAGGTAATCTATTACTCTACAGCTCAGAGGTGGCACTCTACTACTTCTCTGCAGCTCAGAGGTACTCTACTACTCTACAGCTCAGAGGTACTCTACTACTCTACAGCTCAGAGGTGCTCTACTACTCTGCAGCTCAGAGGTACTCTACTACTCTCCCACAGCTCAGAGGTACTCTACTACTCTACAGCTCAGAGGTGCTCTCTACTCTACAGCTCAGAGGTACTCTACTACTCCTACAGCTCAGAGGTACTCTACTACTACAGCTCAGAGTGTACTCTAAACTACTCTACAGCTCAGAGGTACTTTACTACTCTACAGCTCAGAGGTACTCTACTACTCTACAGCTCAGAGGTACTCTACTACTCTACAGGCTCAGAGGTACTTTACTACTCTACAGCTCAGGGTACTCTACTACTCTACAGCTCAGAGGTACTCAAGTACTCTACAGCTCAGAAAGTACTCTACTACTCTACAGCTCAGAGGTACTCTACTACTCTACAGCTCGAGGTACTCTCTAATCTTCCTGCTCAGAGTACTCTACTACTCTACAGCTCAGAGGTACTCTACTGCATCTGACAGCTCAAAGGTATTCTACTACTCTACAGCTCAGAGTTACTCTACTACTCTACAGCTCAGAGGTACTCTACTACTCTACAGCTCAGAGGTACTCTACTAGCTCTCTCTACAGCTCAGGAGGTACTCTACTACTCTACAGCTCAGAGGTACTCTACTACTCTACAGCTCAGAGGTACCTTTTTTACTATTCTCTCTACAGCTCAGAGGTACTCTACTTCTCTCAGCACAGAGGTACTCACAACTCTGCAGCTCAGAGGGTACTCTACTACTCTACAGCTCAGAGGTACTCTACTACTCTACAGCTCAGAGGTACTCTACTACTCTACAGCTCAGAGGTACTCTACTACTCTACAGCTCAGAGGTACTCTACTACTCTACAGCTCAGAGGTACTCTACTACTCTACAGCTCAGAGGTACTCTACTACTCTACAGCTCAGGAGGTCTACTCTACTTACTCTACAGCTCAGAGGTACTCTACCTACAGCTCAGAGGTACTTACTACTCTACAGCTCGGAGAGGTACTCTACTACTCTAACAGCTCAGAGGTACTCTACTACTCTACAGCTCAGAGGTACTCTACTACTCTACAGCTCAGAGGTACTCTCTATTCTACAGCTCAGAGGTACTCTACTACTCTATAGCTCAGAGGTACTCTACTACTCTACAGCTCAGAGGTACTACTACTCTACAGCTCAGAGGTACTCTACTACTCCACAGCTCAGAGGTACTCTACTACTCTACAGCTCAGAGGTACTCTACTACTCTACAGCTCAGAGGTACTCTACTACTCTACAGCTCAGAGGTACTCTACTACTCTACAGCTCAGAGGTACTCTACTACTCTACAGCTCAGAGGTACTCGTAATACTCTACAGCTCAGAGGTACTCTACAGTACTCTACAGCTCAGAGGTACTCTACTACTCTACAGCTCAGAGGTACTCCTACTCTACAGCTCAGAGGAACTCTACTACTCTACAGCTCAGAGGTACTCTACTACTCTACAGCTCAGGGAGAGGTACTCTACTACTCTACAGCTCAGAGGTACTCTACTCTACAGCTCAGAGGTACTCTCTACTATCTCTACAGCTCAGAGGTACTCTACTACCTACAGCTCAGAGGTACTCTACTACTCTACAGCTCAGAGGTACTCACTACTCTACAGCTCAGAGGTACTCTACTACTCTACAGCTCAGAGGTACTCTCTCCAGCTAAGTACTCTAGCTCTACAGCTCAGAGGTACTCTACAGTACTCTACAGCTCAGAGGTACTCTACTACTCTACAGCTCAGAGGTACTCTACTACTCTACAGCTCAGAGGTACTCTACTACTCTACAGCTCAGAGGTACTCTACTACTCTACAGCTCAGAGGTACTCTACTACTCTACAGCTCAGAGGTACTCTACTACTCTACAGCTCAGAGGTACTCTACTACTCTACAGCTCAGAGGTACTCTACTACTCTACAGCTCAGAGGGTACTCTACTACTCTACAGCTCAGAGGTACTCTACTACTCTACAGCTCAGAGGTACTACTACTCTACAGCTCAGAGGTACTCTCTACTACTCTACAGCTCAGAGGTACTCTACTACTCTACAGCTCAGAGGTACTCTGCTACTCTACAGCTCAGAGGTACTCTACTACTCTACAGCTCAGAGGTACTCTACTACTCTACAGCTCAGAGGTACTCTACTACTCTACAGCTCAGAGGTACTCTACTACTCTACAGCTCAGAGGTACTCTTAACTACTCTACAGCTCAGAGGTACCTCTACTACTCTACAGCTCAGAGGTACTCTACTACTCTACAGCTCAGAGGTACTCTACTACTCTACAGCTCAGAGGTACTTACTACACTACAGCTCAGAGGTACTCTACTACTCTACAGCTCAGAGGTACTCTCTACTCTACAGAGCTCAGAGGTACTTACTACTCTACAGCTCAGAGGTACTCTACTACTACTACAGCTCAGAGGTACTCTACTACACTACAGCTCAGAGGTACTCTTACTACTCTACAGCTCAGAGGTACTCTACTACACTACAGCTCAGAGGTACTCTACTACTCTACAGCTCAGAGGTACTCTACTACACTACAGCTCAGAGGTACTCTACTACTCTACAGCTCAGAGGTACTCTACTACTCTACAGCTCAGAGGTACTCTACTACTCTACAGCTCAGAGGTACTCTACTACTCTACAGCTCAGAGGTACTCTACTACTCTACAGCTCAGAGGTACTCTACTACTCTACAGCTCAGAGGTACGCTACTACTCTACAGCTCAGAGGTACTCTACTACTCTACAGCTCAGAGGTACTCTACTCTACAGCTCAGAGGAACTCTACTACTCTACAGCTCAGAGGTACTCTACTACTCTACAGCTCAGAGGGACTCTACTACTCTACAGCTCAGAGGTACTCTACTCTACAGCTCAGAGGTACTCTACTACTCTACAGCTCAGAGGTACTCTACTCTACAGCTCAGAGGTACTCTACTACTCTACAGCTCAGAGGTACTCTACTACTCTACAGCTCAGAGGTACTCTACTACTCTACAGCTCAGAGGTACTCTACTACTCTACAGCTCAGAGGTACTCTACTACTCTCTACAGCTCAGAGGTACTCTACTACTCTACAGCTCAGAGACTCAGCTACTCTACAGCTCAGAGGTACTTACTACTCTACAGCTCAGAGGTACTCTACTACTCTACAGCTCAGAGGCTACTCTACAGCTCAGAGGTACTCTACTACTCTACAGCTCAGAGGTACTCTACTACTCTACAGCTCAGAGGTACTCTACTACTCTCAGCTCAGAGGTACTCTACTACTCTACAGCTCAGAGGTACTCTATACTCTACAGCTCAGAGGTACTCTACTACTCTACAGCTCAGAGGTACTCTACTACTCTACAGCTCAGAGGTACTCTACAACCCAGCTCAGAGGTCTCTACTCTACAGCTCAGAGGTACTCTACTACTCTACAGCTCAGAGGTACTCTACTACTCTACAGCTCAGAGGTACTCTACTACACTACAGCTCAGAGGTACTCTACTACACTACAGCTCAGAGGTACTCTACTACACTACAGCTCAGAGGTACTCTACTACTCTACAGCTCAGAGGTACTCTACTACTCTACAGCTCAGAGGTACTCTACTACTCTACAGCTCAGAGGTACTCTACTACTCTACAGCTCAGAGGTACTCTACTACACTACAGCTCAGAGGTACTCTACTACTCTACAGCTCAGAGGTACTCTACTACACTACAGCTCAGAGGTACTCTACTACTCTAGAGCTCAGAGGTACTCTACTACTCTACAGCTCAGAGGTACTCTACTACACTACAGCTCAGAGGTACTCTACTACTCTACAGCTCAGAGGTACTCTACTACTCTAGAGCTCAGAGGTACTCTACTACTCTACAGCTCAGAGGTACTCTACTACTCTACAGCTCAGAGGTACTCTACTACTCTACAGCTCAGAGGTACTCTACTACTCTACAGCTCAGAGGTACTCTACTACTCTACAGCTCAGAGGTACTCTACTACTCTACAGCTCAGAGGTACTCTACTACTCTCTACAGCTCAGAGGTACTCTACTACTCTACAGCTCAGAGGTACTCTACTACTCTACAGCTCAGAGGTACTCTACTACTCTACAGCTCAGAGGTACTCTACTACTCTACAGCTCAGAGGTACTCTACTACTCTACGGCTCAGAGGTACTCTACTACTCTACAGCTCAGAGGTACTCTACTACACTACAGCTCAGAGGTACTCTACTACTCTACAGCTCAGAGGTACTCTACTACTCTACAGCTCAGAGGTACTCTACTCTACAGCTCAGAGGTACTCTTAGCTCAGAGACTCTACAGCTCAGAGGTACTCTACTACTCTACAGCTCAGAGGTACTCTACTACTCTACAGCTCAGCGGTACTCTACTACTCTACAGCTCAGAGGTACTACTCTACAGCTCAGAGGTACTCTACTACTCTACAGCTCAGAGGTACTCTACTACTCTACAGCTCAGAGGTACTCTACTCTACAGCTCAGAGGTACTCTACTACTCTACAGCTCAGAGGTACTCTACTACACTACAGCTCAGAGGTACTCTACTACTCTACAGCTCAGAGGTACTCTACTACTCTACAGCTCAGAGGTACTCTACTACTCTACAGCTCAGAGGTACTCTACTACTCTACAGCTCAGAGGTACTCTACTACTCTACAGCTCAGAGGTACTCTACTACTCTACAGCTCAGAGGTACTCTACTACTCTACAGCTCAGAGGTACTCTACTACTCTACAGCTCAGAGGTACTCTACTACTCTACAGCTCAGAGGTACTCTACTACTCTACAGCTCAGAGGTACTCTACTACTCTACAGCTCAGAGGTACTCTACTACTCTACAGCTCAGAGGTACTCTACTACTCTACAGCTCAGAGGTACTCTACTACTCTACAGCTCAGAGGTACTCTACTACTCTACAGCTCAGAGGTACTCTACTACTCTACAGCTCAGAGGTACTCTACTACTCTACAGCTCAGAGGTACTCTACAGCTCAGAGGTACTCTACTACTCTACAGCTCAGAGGTACTCTACTACTCTACAGCTCAGAGGTACTCTACTACTCTACAGCTCAGAGGTACTCTACTACTCTACAGCTCAGAGGTACTCTACTACACTACAGCTCAGAGGTACTCTACTACTCTACAGCTCAGAGGTACTCTACTACTCTACAGCTCAGAGGTACTCTACTACTCTACAGCTCAGAGGTACTCTACTCACTACAGCTCAGAGGTACTCTACTACACTACAGCTCAGAGGTACTCTACTACTCTACAGCTCAGAGGTACTCTACTACTCTACAGCTCAGAGGTACTCTACTACACTACAGCTCAGAGGTACTCTACTACTCTAGAGCTCAGAGGTACTCTACTACACTAGAGCTCAGAGGTACTCTACTACTCTAGAGCTCAGAGGTACTCTACTACACTAGAGCTCAGAGGTACTCTACTACACTAGAGCTCAGAGGTACTCTACTACACTAGAGCTCAGAGGTACTCTACAGCTCAGCGGTACTCTACTACTCTACAGCTCAGAGGTACTCTACTACTCTACAGCTCAGAGGTACTCTACTACTCTACAGCTCAGAGGTACTCTACTACTCTACAGCTCAGAGGTACTCTACTACTCTACAGCTCAGAGGTGCTTACTACTCTACAGCTCAGAGGTACTCTACTACTCTACAGCTCAGAGGTACTCTACTCTACAGCTCAGAGGTACTCTACTACTCTACAGCTCAGAGGTACTCTACTACTCTACAGCTCAGAGGTACGCTACTACTCTACAGCTCAGAGGTACGCTACTACTCTACAGCTCAGAGGTACTCTACTACTCTACAGCTCAGAGGTACTCTACTACTCTACAGCTCAGAGGTACTCTACTACTCTACAGCTCAGAGGTACTCTACTACTCTACAGCTCAGAGGTACTCTACTACTCTACAGCTCAGAGGTACTCTACTACTCTACAGCTCAGAGGTACTCTACTACTCTACAGCTCAGAGGTACTCTACTACTCTACAGCTCAGAGGTACTCTACTACTCTACAGCTCAGAGTGCTCTACTACTCTACAGCTCAGAGGTACTCTACTACTCTACAGCTCAGAGGTACTCTTTAGCTCAGAGGTACTCTACAGCTCAGAGGTACTCTACTACTCTACAGCTCAGAGGTACTCTACTACTCTACAGCTCAGAGGTACTCTACTACTCTACAGCTCAGAGGCTACTCTACTACTCTACAGCTCAGAGGTACTCTACTACTCTACAGCTCAGAGGTACTCTACTACTCTACAGCTCAGAGGTACTCTACAGCTCAGAGGTACTCTACTACTCTACAGCTCAGAGGTACTCTACGTACTCTACAGCTCAGAGGTACTCTACTACTCTACAGCTCAGAGGTACTCTACTACTCTACAGCTCAGAGGTACTCTACTACACTACAGCTCAGAGGTACTCTACTACTCTACAGCTCAGAGGTACTCTACTACTCTACAGCTCAGAGGTACTCTACTACTCTACAGCTCAGAGGTACTCTACTACTAGAGCTCAGAGGTACTCTACTACCCTAGAGCTCAGAGGTACTCTACTACTCTACAGCTCAGAGGTACTCTACTACTCTACAGCTCAGCGGTACTCTACTACACTACAGCTCAGAGGTACTCTACTACACTACAGCTCAGAGGTACTCTACTACTCTACAGCTCAGAGGTACTCTACTACACTACAGCTCAGAGGTACTCTACTACACTACAGCTCAGAGGTACTCTACTACACTACAGCTCAGAGGTACTCTACTACACTAGAGCTCAGAGGTACTCTACTACACTAGAGCTCAGAGGTACTCTACTACACTAGAGCTCAGAGGTACTCTACTACACTACAGCTCAGAGGTACTCTACTACACTAGAGCTCAGAGGTACTCTACTACACTACAGCTCAGAGGTACTCTACTACTCTACAGCTCAGAGGTACTCTACTACACTACAGCTCAGAGGTACTACACTACAGCTCAGAGGTACTACACTACAGCTCAGAGGTACTACACTACAGCTCAGAGGTACTCTACTACTCTACAGCTCAGAGGTACTCTACTACACTAGAGCTCAGAGGTACTCTACTACACTAGAGCTCAGAGGTACTCTACTACACTAGAGCTCAGAGGTACTCTACTACTCTACAGCTCAGAGGTACTCTACTACTCTACAGCTCAGAGGTACTCTACTACTCTACAGCTCAGAGGTACTCTACTACACTACAGCTCAGAGGTACTACACTACAGCTCAGAGGTACTACACTACAGCTCAGAGGTACTCTACTACTCTACAGCTCAGAGGTACTCTACTACTCTACAGCTCAGAGGTACTCTACTACTCTACAGCTCAGAGGTACTCTACTACTCTACAGCTCAGAGGTACTCTACTACTCTACAGCTCAGAGGTACTCTACAGCTCAGAGGTACTCTACAGCTCAGAGGTACTCTACAGCTCAGAGGTACTCTACAGCTCAGAGGTACTCTACAGCTCAGAGGTACTCTACAGCTCAGAGGTACTCTACAGCTCAGAGGCACTCTACAGCTCAGAGGCACTCTACAGCTCAGAGGTACTCTACTACTCTACAGCTCAGAGGTACTCTACTACTCTACAGCTCAGCGGTACGCTACTACTCTACAGCTCAGAGGTACTCTACAGCTCAGAGGTACTCTACTACTCTACAGCTCAGAGGTACTCTACTACTCTACAGCTCAGAGGTACTCTACTACTCTACAGCTCAGAGGTACTCTACTACTCTACAGCTCAGAGGTACTCTACTACTCTACAGCTCAGAGGTACTCTACTACTCTACAGCTCAGAGGTACTCTACTACTCTACAGCTCAGAGGTACTCTACAGCTCAGCGGTACTCTACTACTCTACAGCTCAGAGGTACTCTACAGCTCAGAGGTACTCTACAGCTCAGCGGTACTCTACTACTCTACAGCTCAGAGGTACTCTATTACTCTACAGCTCAGAGGTACTCTACTACTCTACAGCTCAGAGGTACTCTATTACACTACAGCTCAGAGGTACGCTACTACTCTACAGCTCAGAGGTACGCTACTACTCTACAGCTCAGAGGTACGCTACTACTCTACAGCTCAGAGGTACGCTACTACTCTACAGCTCAGAGGTACTCTACTACTCTACAGCTCAGAGGTACGCTACTACTCTACAGCTCAGAGGTACTCTACTACTCTACAGCTCAGAGGTACTCTACAGCTCAGAGGTACTCTACTACTCTACAGCTCAGAGGTACTCTACTACTCTACAGCTCAGAGGTACTCTACTACTCTACAGCTCAGAGGTACTCTACTACTCTATAGCTCAGAGGTACTACACTACAGCTCAGAGGTACTCTACTACTCTACAGCTCAGAGGTACTCTACTACTCTACAGCTCAGAGGTACTCTACTACTCTACAGCTCAGAGGTACTCTACTACTCTACAGCTCAGAGGTACTCTACTCTACAGCTCAGAGGTACTCTACTACTCTACAGCTCAGAGGTACTTGCTCTCTACAGCTCAGAGGTACTCTACTACTCTACAGCTCAGAGATACTCTACTACTCTACAGCTCAGAGGTACTCTACTACTCTACAGCTCAGAGGTACTCTACTACTCTACAGCTCAGAGGTACTCTACATCTCAGAGGTACTCTATTACTCTACAGCTCAGCGGTACTCTACTACTCTACAGCTCAGAGGTACTCTACTACTCTACAGCTCAGAGGTACTCTACTACTCTACAGCTCAGCGGTACTCTACTACTCTACAGCTCTAAGGTACTCTACAGCTCAGAGGTACTCTACTACTCTACAGCTCAGCGGTACTCTACTACTCTACAGCTCAGAGGTACTCTACTACTCTACACCGCAGAGGTACTCTACTACTCTACAGCTCAGCGGTACTCTACTACACTAGAGCTCAGAGGTACTACACTACAGCTCAGAGGTACTCTACTACTCTACACCGCAGAGGTACTCTACTACACTAGAGCTCAGAGGTACTCTACTACACTAGAGCTCAGAGGTACTCTACTACACTAGAGCTCAGAGGTACTCTACTACACTAGAGCTCAGAGGTACTCTACTACACTAGAGCTCAGAGGTACTCTACTACACTAGAGCTCAGAGGTACTCTACTACACTAGAGCTCAGAGGTACTCTACTACACTAGAGCTCAGAGGTACTCTACTACTCTACAGCTCAGAGGTACTCTACTACTCTACCGCTCAGCGGTACTCTACTACTCTACAGCTCAGAGGTACTCTACTACTCTACAACTCAGAGGTACTCTACTACTCTACAGCTCAGAGGTACTCTACTACTCTACAGCTCAGAGGTACTCTACTACTCTACAGCTCAGAGGTACTCTACTACTCTACAGCTCAGAGGTACTCTACTACTCTACAGCTCAGAGGTACTCTACTACTCTACAGCTCAGAGGTACTCTACTACACTACAGCTCAGAGGTACTCTACTACTCTACAGCTCAGAGGTACTCTACTACTCTACAGCTCAGAGGTACTCTACTCTACAGCTCAGAGGTACTCTACTACTCTACAGCTCAGAGGTACTCTACAGCTCAGAGGTACTCTACTACTCTACAGCTCAGAGGTACTCTACTACTCTACAGCTCAGAGGTACTCTACTACTCTACACCGCAGAGGTACTCTACTACTCTACACCGCAGAGGTACTCTACTACACTAGAGCTCAGAGGTACTCTACTACACCAGAGCTCAGAGGTACTCTACTACACTAGAGCTCAGAGGTACTCTACTACACTAGAGCTCAGAGGTACTCTACTACACTAGAGCTCAGAGGTACTCTACTACTCTACAGCTCAGAGGTACTCTACTACTCTACAGCTCAGCGGTACTCTACTACTCTACAGCTCAGAGGTACTCTACTACTCTACAGCTCAGAGGTACTCTACTACTCTACAGCTCAGAGGTACTCTACTACTCTACAGCTCAGAGGTACTCTACTACTCTACAGCTCAGAGGTACTCTACTACTCTACAGCTCAGAGGTACTCTACTACTCTACAGCTCAGAGGTACTCTACTACTCTACAGCTCAGAGGTACTCTACTACTCTACAGCTCAGAGGTACTCTACTACTCTACAGCTCAGAGGTACTCTACTACACTACAGCTCAGAGGTACTCTACTACTCTACAGCTCAGAGGTACTCTACAGCTCAGAGGTACTCTACTATTCTACAGCTCAGAGGTACTCTACAGCTCAGAGGTACTCTACAGCTCAGAGGTACTCTACTACTCTACAGCTCAGAGGTACTCTACTACTCTACAGCTCAGAGGTACTCTACTACTCTACAGCTCAGAGGTACTCTACTACTCTACAGCTCAGAGGTACTCTACTACTCTACAGCTCAGAGGTACTCTACTACTCTACAGCTCAGAGGTACTCTACTACTCTACAGCTCAGAGGTACTCTACAGCTCAGAGGTACTCTACTATTCTACAGCTCAGAGGTACTCTACAGCTTAGAGGTACTCTACTACACTACAGCTCAGAGGTACTCTACTACTCTACAGCTCAGCGGTACTCTACTACTCTACAGCTCAGCGGTACTCTACTACTCTACAGCTCAGCGGTACTCTACTACTCTACAGCTCAGAGGTACTCTACTACTCTACAGCTCAGAGGTACTCTACTACTCTACAGCTCAGAGGTACTCTACAGCTCAGAGGTACTCTACTACTCTACAGCTCAGAGGTACTCTACAGCTTAGAGGTACTCTACTACACTACAGCTCAGAGGTACTCTACTACACTACAGCTCAGAGGTACTCTACTACTCTACAGCTCAGCGGTACTCTACAGCTCAGCGGTGCTCTACTACTCTACAGCTCAGAGGTACTCTACTACTCTACACCGCAGAGGTACTCTACTACACTAGAGCTCAGAGGTACTCTACTACACTAGAGCTCAGAGGTACTCTACTACACTAGAGCTCAGAGGTACTCTACTACACTAGAGCTCAGAGGTACTCTACTACACTACAGCTCAGAGGTACTCTACTACTCTACAGCTCAGAGGTACTCTACTACTCTACAGCTCAGAGGTACTCTACTACTCTACAGCTCAGCGGTACTCTACTACTCTACAGCTCAGAGGTACTCTACTACACTAGAGCTCAGAGGTACTCTACTACACTAGAGCTCAGAGGTACTCTACTACACTAGAGCTCAGAGGTACTCTACTACACTAGAGCTCAGAGGTACTCTACTACACTAGAGCTCAGAGGTACTCTACTACACTAGAGCTCAGAGGTACTCTACTACACTAGAGCTCAGAGGTACTCTACTACACTAGAGCTCAGAGGTACTCTACTACACTACAGCTCAGAGGTACTCTACTACTCTAGAGCTCAGAGGTACTCTACTACACTAGAGCTCAGAGGTACTCTACTACACTAGAGCTCAGAGGTACTCTACTACTCTACAGCTCAGAGGTACTCTACTACTCTACAGCTCAGAGGTACTCTACTACTCTACAGCTCAGAGGTACTCTACTACTCTACAGCTCAGAGGTACTCTACAGCTCAGAGGTACTCTACAGCTCAGAGGTACTCTACTACAGCTCAGAGGTACTCTACTACAGCTCAGCGGTACTCTACTACTCTACAGCTCAGCGGTACTCTACTACTCTACAGCTCAGCGGTACTCTACTACTCTACACCGCAGAGGTACTCTA
Source organism: Coregonus clupeaformis (assembly GCF_020615455.1). Classification (NCBI taxonomy): domain Eukaryota; kingdom Metazoa; phylum Chordata; class Actinopteri; order Salmoniformes; family Salmonidae; genus Coregonus; species Coregonus clupeaformis. The sequence continues at coordinate 40,553,508 of NC_059227.1, read as the reverse complement.
CTACTCTACACCGCAGAGGTACTCTACTACACTAGAGCTCAGAGGTACTCTACTACACTAGAGCTCAGAGGTACTCTACTACACTAGAGCTCAGCGGTACTCTACTACTCTACAGCTCAGCGGTACTCTACAGCTCAGAGGTACTCTACTACTCTACAGCTCAGAGGTACTCTACTAATCTACAGCTCAGAGGTACTCTACTACTCTACACCGCAGAGGTACTCTACTACACTAGAGCTCAGAGGTACTCTACTACACTAGAGCTCAGAGGTACTCTACTACACTAGAGCTCAGCGGTACTCTACTACTCTACAGCTCAAGGCTTACTACTCTACAGCTCAGAGGTACTCTACTACTCTACAGCTCAGAGGTACTCTACTAATCTACAGCTCAGAGGTACTCTACTACTCTACAGCTCAGAGGTACTCTACTACTCTACAGCTCAGAGGTACTCTACTACTCTACAGCTCAGAGGTACTCTACTACTCTACAGCTCAGAGGTACTCTACTACTCTACAGCTCAAAGGTACTCTACTACTCTACAGCTCAGAGGTACTCTACTAATCTACAGCTCAGAGGTACTCTACTACTCTACAGCTCAGAGGTACTCTACTACTCTACAGCTCAGAGGTACTCTACTACTCTACAGCTCAGAGGTACTCTACTACTCTACAGCTCAGAGGTACTCTACTACTCTACAGCTCAGAGGTACGCTACTACTCTACAGCTCAGAGGTACTCTACTACTCTACAGCTCAGAGGTACTCTACTACTCTACAGCTCAGAGGTACTCTACTACACTACAGCTCAGAGGTACTCTACTACTCTACAGCTCAGAGGTACTCTACTACTCTACAGCTCAGAGGTACTCTACTACTCTACAGCTCAGAGGTACTCTACTACTCTACAGCTCAGAGGTACTCTACTACACTACAGCTCAGAGGTACGCTACTACTCTACAGCTCAGAGGTACGCTACTACTCTACAGCTCAGAGGTACTCTACTACTCTACAGCTCAGAGGTACTCTACTACTCTACAGCTCAGAGGTACTCTACTACTCTACAGCTCAGAGGTACTCTACTACTCTACAGCTCAGAGGTACTCTACTACAGCTCAGAGGTACTACACTACAGCTCAGAGGTACTCTACTACTCTACAGCTCAGAGGTACTCTACTACACTACAGCTCAGAGGTACTCTACTACTCTACAGCTCAGAGGTACTCTACTACTCTACAGCTCAGAGGTGCTCTACTACTCTACAGCTCAGAGGTACTCTACTCTACAGCTCAGAGGTACTCTACCGGTACTCTACAGCTCAGAGGTACTCTACTACTCTACAGCTCAGAGGTACTCTACTACTCTACAGCTCAGAGGTACTCTACTACTCTACAGCTCAGAGGTACTCTACTACTCTACAGCTCAGAGGTACTCTACAGCTCAGAGGTACTCTACAGCTCAGAGGTACTCTACCTACAGCTCAGAGGTACTCTACTACTCTACAGCTCAGAGGTACTCTACTACTCTACAGCTCAGAGGTACTCTACTACTCTACAGCTCAGAGGTACTCTACTACTCTACAGCTCAGAGGTACTCTACTACTCTACAGCTCAGAGGTACTCTACTACTCTACAGCTCAGAGGTACTCTACTACTCTACAGCTCAGAGGTACTCTACTACTCTACAGCTCAGAGGTACTCTACAGCTCAGCGGTACTCTACTACTCTACAGCTCAGAGGTACTCTCAGCTCAGAGGTACTCTACAGCTCAGAGGTACTCTACTACTCTACAGCTCAGAGGTACTCTACTACTCTACAGCTCAGAGGTACTCTACTACTCTACAGCTCAGAGGTACTCTATTACACTACAGCTCAGAGGTACGCTACTACTCTACAGCTCAGAGGTACGCTACTACTCTACAGCTCAGAGGTACGCTACTACTCTACAGCTCAGAGGTACGCTACTACTCTACAGCTCAGAGGTACGCTACTACTCTACAGCTCAGAGGTACTCTACTACTCTACAGCTCAGAGGTACTCTACTACTCTACAGCTCAGAGGTACTCTACAGCTCAGAGGTACTCTACTACTCTACAGCTCAGAGGTACTCTACTACTCTACAGCTCAGAGGTACTCTACTACTCTACAGCTCAGAGGTACTACACTACAGCTCAGAGGTACTCTACTACTCTACAGCTCAGAGGTACTCTACTACTCTACAGCTCAGAGGTACTCTACAAATCAGAGGTACTCTACTACTCTACAGCTCAGAGGTACTCTACAGCTCAGAGGTACTCTACTACTCTACAGCTCAGAGGTACTCTACTACTCTACAGCTCAGAGGTACTCTACTACTCTACAGCTCAGAGGTACTCTACTACTCTACAGCTCAGAGGTACTCTACAGCTCAGAGCTACTCTACTACTCTACAACTCAGAGCTACTCTACTACTCTACAGCTCAGAGGTACTCTACTACTCTACAGCTCAGAGGTACTCTACATCTCAGAGGTACTCTATTACTCTACAGCTCAGCGGTACTCTACTACTCTACAGCTCAGAGGTACTCTACTACTCTACAGCTCAGAGGTACTCTACTACTCTACAGCTCAGAGGTACTCTACTACTCTACAGCTCAGAGGTACTCTACTACTCTACAGCTCAGAGGTACTCTACTACTCTACAGCTCAGAGGTACTCTACTACTCTACAGCTCAGAGGTACTCTACTACTCTACACCGCAGAGGTACTCTACTACTCTACAGCTCAGTGGTACTCTACTACACTAGAGCTCAGAGGTACTACACTACAGCTCAGAGGTACTCTACTACTCTACAGCTCAGAGGTACTCTACTACTCTACAGCTCAGAGGTACTCTACTACACTAGAGCTCAGAGGTACTCTACTACACTAGAGCTCAGAGGTACTCTACTACACTAGAGCTCAGAGGTACTCTACTACTCTACAGCTCAGAGGTACTCTACTACTCTACAGCTCAGAGGTACTCTACTACTCTACAGCTCAGAGGTACTCTACAGCTCAGAGGTACTCTACTACTCTACAGGTCAGAGGTACTCTACTACTCTACAGCTCAGAGGTACTCTACTACTCTACAGCTCAGAGGTACTCTACTACTCTACAACTCAGAGGTACTCTACTACTCTACAGCTCAGAGAGGTACTCTACTACTCTACAGCTCAGAGGTACTCTACTACTCTACAGCTCAGAGGTACTCTACTACTCTACAGCTCAGAGGTACTCTACTACTCTACAGCTCAGAGGTACTCTACTACTCTACAGCTCAGAGGTACTCTACTACTCTACAGCTCAGAGGTACTCTACTACTCTACAGCTCAGAGGTACTCTACTACTCTACAGCTCAGAGGTACTACTACAGCTCAGAGGTACTCTACTACTCTACAGCTCAGAGGTACTTACTACTCTACAGCTCAGGAGGTACTCTACTACTCTACAGCTCAGAGGTACTCTACTACTCTACAGCTCAGAGGTACTCTACTACTCTACAGCGCAGAGGTACTCTACTACTCTACAGCTCAGAGGTACTCTACTACTCTACAGCTCAGAGGTACTCTACTACTCTACAGCTCAGAGGTACTCTACTACACTACAGCTCAGAGGTACTCTACTACTCTACAGCTCAGAGGTACTCTACTACACTAGAGCTCAGAGGTACTCTACTACTCTACAGCTCAGAGGTACTCTACTACTCTACCGCTCAGTGGTACTCTACTACTCTACAGCTCAGAGGTACTCTACTACTCTACAGCTCAGAGGTACTCTACTACTCTACAGCTCAGAGGTACTCTACTACTCTACAGCTCAGAGGTACTCTACTACTCTACAGCTCAGAGGTACTCTACTACTCTACAGCTCAGAGGTACTCTACTACTCTACAGCTCAGAGGTACTCTACAGCTCAGAGGTACTCTACAGCTCAGAGGTACTCTACTACTCTACAGCTCAGAGGTACTCTACTACTCTACAGCTCAGAGGTACTCTACTACTCTACAGCTCAGAGGTACTCTACTACTCTACAGCTCAGAGGTACTCTACTACTCTACAGCTCAGAGGTACTCTACTACTCTACAGCTCAGAGGTACTCTACAGCTCAGAGGTACTCTACTATTCTACAGCTCAGAGGTACTCTACAGCTTAGAGGTACTCTACTACACTAGAGCTCAGAGGTACTCTACTACACTAGAGCTCAGAGGTACTCTACTACTCTACAGCTCAGCGGTACTCTACTACTCTACAGCTCAGAGGTACTCTACTACTCTACAGCTCAGAGGTACTCTACTACACTACAGCTCAGAGGTACTCTACTACACTACAGCTCAGAGGTACTCTACTACTCTACAGCTCAGCGGTACTCTACAGCTCAGCGGTGCTCTACTACTCTACAGCTCAGAGGTACTCTACTACTCTACACCGCAGAGGTACTCTACTACACTAGAGCTCAGAGGTACTCTACTACACCAGAGCTCAGAGGTACTCTACTACACCAGAGCTCAGAGGTACTCTACTACACTAGAGCTCAGAGGTACTCTACTACACTAGAGCTCAGAGGTACTCTACTACACTAGAGCTCAGAGGTACTCTACTACTCTACAGCTCAGAGGTACTCTACTACTCTACAGCTCAGCGGTACTCTACTACACTAGAGCTCAGAGGTACTCTACTACACTAGAGCTCAGAGGTACTCTACTACACTAGAGCTCAGAGGTACTCTACTACACTAGAGCTCAGAGGTACTCTACTACACTAGAGCTCAGAGGTACTCTACTACACTAGAGCTCAGAGGTACTCTACTACACTAGAGCTCAGAGGTACTCTACTACACTAGAGCTCAGAGGTACTCTACTACACCAGAGCTCAGAGGTACTCTACTACACTAGAGCTCAGAGGTACTCTACTACACTAGAGCTCAGAGGTACTCTACTACACTAGAGCTCAGAGGTACTCTACTACACTAGAGCTCAGAGGTACTCTACTACTCTACAGCTCAGAGGTACTCTACTACACTACAGCTCAGAGGTACTCTACTACTCTACAGCTCAGAGGTACTCTACTACTCTACAGCTCAGAGGTACTCTACTACTCTACAGCTCAGAGGTACTCTACTACTCTACAGCTCAGAGGTACTCTACTACTCTACAGCTCAGAGGTACTCTACTACACTAGAGCTCAGAGGTACTCTACTACACTAGAGCTCAGAGGTACTCTACTACACTAGAGCTCAGAGGTACTCTACTACACTAGAGCTCAGAGGTACTCTACTACACTAGAGCTCAGAGGTACTCTACTACTCTACAGCTCAGAGGTACTCTACTACTCTACAGCTCAGAGGTACTCTACTACTCTACAGCTCAGAGGTACTCTACAGCTCAGAGGTACTCTACAGCTCAGAGGTACTCTACAGCTCAGAGGTACTCTACAGCTCAGAGGTACTCTACTACAGCTCAGAGGTACTCTACTACAGCTCAGAGGTACTCTACTACAGCTCAGCGGTACTCTACTACTCTACAGCTCAGCGGTACTCTACTACTCTACAGCTCAGCGGTACTCTACTACTCTACACCGCAGAGGTACTCTACTACTCTACACCGCAGAGGTACTCTACTACACTAGAGCTCAGAGGTACTCTACTACACTAGAGCTCAGAGGTACTCTACTACTCTACAGCTCAGCGGTACTCTACTACTCTACAGCTCAGAGGTACTCTACTACTCTACAGCTCAGAGGTACTCTACTACTCTACAGCTCAGAGGTACTCTACTACTCTACAGCTCAGAGGTACTCTACTACTCTACAGCTCAGAGGTACTCTACTACTCTACAGCTCAGAGGTACTCTACTACTCTACAGCTCAGAGGTACTCTACTACTCTACAGCTCAGAGGTACTCTACTACTCTACAGCTCAGAGGTACTCTACAGCTCAGCGGTACTCTACTACTCTACAGCTCAGAGGTACTCTACTACTCGACAGCTCAGCGGTACTCTACTACTCTACAGCTCAGAGGTACTCTATTACACTACAGCTCAGAGGTACGCTACTACTCTACAGCTCAGAGGTACGCTACTACTCTACAGCTCAGAGGTACGCTACTACTCTACAGCTCAGAGGTACTCTACTACTCTACAGCTCAGAGGTACTCTACTACTCTACAGCTCAGAGGTACTCTACTACTCTACAGCTCAGAGGTACTCTACTACTCTACAGCTCAGAGGTACTCTACTACTCTACAGCTCAGAGGTACTCTACTACTCTACAGCTCAGAGGTACTCTACTACTCTACAGCTCAGAGGTACTCTACTACACTACAGCTCAGAGGTACTACACTACAGCTCAGAGGTACTACACTACAGCTCAGAGGTACTACACTACAGCTCAGAGGTACTACACTACAGCTCAGAGGTACTACACTACAGCTCAGAGGTACTACACTACAGCTCAGAGGTACTACTCTACAGCTCAGAGGTACTACACTACAGCTCAGAGGTACTCTACTACTCTACAGCTCAGAGGTACTCTACTACTCTACAGCTCAGAGGTACTCTACTACTCTACAGCTCAGAGGTACTCTACTACTCTACAGCTCAGAGGTACTCTACAGCTCAGAGGTACTCTACAGCTCAGAGGTACTCTACTACTCTACAGCTCAGAGGTACTCTACTACTCTACAGCTCAGAGGTACTCTACTACTCTACAGCTCAGAGGTACTCTACTACTCTACAGCTCAGCGGCTCTACTCTACAGCTCAGAGGTACTCTACTACTCTACAGCTCAGAGGTACTCTACTACTCTACAGCTCAGAGGTACTCTACTACTCTACAGCTCAGAGGTACTCTACTACTCTACAGCTCAGAGGTACTCTACATACTCTACAGCTCAGCGGTACTCTACTACTCTACAGCTCAGAGGTACTCTACATCAGGTACTCTACAGCTCAGCGGTACTCTACTACTCTACAGCTCAGAGGTACTCTATTACTCTACAGCTCAGAGGTACTCTACAGCTCAGAGGTACTCTACTACTCTACAGCTCAGAGGTACTCTACAGCTCAGAGGTACTCTACTACTCTACAGCTCAGAGGTACTCTACTACTCTACAGCTCTGAGGTACTCTACTACTCTACAGCTCAGAGGTACTCTACAGCTCAGAGGTACTCTACTACTCTACAGCTCAGAGGTACTCTACTACTCTACAGCTCAGAGGTACTCTACTACTCTACAGCTCAGAGGTACTCTACAGCTCAGAGGTACTCTACTACTCTACAGCTCAGCGGTACTCTACTACTCTACAGCTCAGCAGTACTCTACTACTCTACAGCTCAGCGGTACTCTACTACTCTACAGCTCAGAGGTACTCTACTACTCTACAGCTCAGAGGTACTCTACTATACTACAACTCAGCGGTACTCTACTACTCTACAGCTCAGAGGTACTCTACTACTCTACAGCTCAGAGGTACTCTACAGCTCAGAGGTACTCTACTACTCGACAGCTGAGAGGTAGTCTGCTACTCTACAGCTCAGAGAGGTACTCTACTACTCTACAACTCAGAGGTACTCTACAGCTCAGAGGTACTCTACTACTCTACAGCTCAGAGGTACTCTACTACTCTACAGCTCAGCGGTACTCTACTACTCTACAGCTCAGAGGTACTCTACTACTCTACAGCTCAGAGGTACTCTACTACTCTACAGCTCAGAGGTACTCTACTACTCTACAGCTCAGAGGTACTCTACTACTCTACAGCTCAGAGGTACTCTACTACTCTACAGCTCAGAGGTACTCTACTACTCTACAGCTCAGAGGTACTCTACTACTCTAAAGCTCAGAGGTACTCTACTACTCTACAGCTCAGAGGTACTCTACTACACTACAGCTCAGAGGTACTCTACTACTCTACAGCTCAGAGGTACTCTAGCTACTCTACAGCTCAGAGGTACTCTACTACTCTACAGCTCAGAGGTACTCTCTCAGAGGTACTCTACAGCTCAGAGGTACTCTACTACTCTACAGCTCAGAGGTACTCTACTACTCTACAGCTCAGAGGTACTCTACTACTCTACAGCTCAGAGGTACTCTACTACTCTACAGCTCAGAGGTACTCTACTACTCTACAGCTCAGCGGTACTCTACTACTCTACAGCTCAGAGGTACTCTACAGCTCAGAGGTACTCTACTACTCTACAGCTCAGAGGTACTCTACAGCTAGAGGTACTCTACTACACTAGAGCTCAGAGGTACTCTACTACACTAGAGCTCAGAGGTACTCTACTACTCTACAGCTCAGAGGTACTCTACTACTCTACAGCTCAGAGGTACTCTACTACTCTACAGCTCAGAGGTACTCTACTACACTACAGCTCAGAGGTACTCTACTACTCTACAGCTCAGAGGTACTCTACTACTCTACAGCTCAGAGGTACTCTACAGCTCAGAGGTGCTCTACTACTCTACAGCTCAGAGGTACTCTACTACTCTACAGCTCAGAGGTACTCTACTACACTACAGCTCAGAGGTACTCTACTACTCTACAGCTCAGAGGTACTCTACTACACTACAGCTCAGAGGTACTCTACTACTCTACAGCTCAGAGGTACTCTACTACACTACAGCTCAGAGGTACTCTACTACTCTACAGCTCAGAGGTACTCTACTACTCTACAGCTCAGAGGTACTCTACTACTCTACAGCTCAGCGGTACTCTACTCTACAGCTCAGAGGTACTCTACTACTCTACAGCTCAGAGGTACTCTACAGCTCAGAGGTACTCTACTACTCTACAGCTCAGAGGTACTCTACTACTCTACAGCTCAGAGGTACTCTACTACTCTACAGCTCAGAGGTACTCTACTACACTACAGCTCAGAGGTACTCTACTACTCTACAGCTCAGAGGTACTCTACTACTCTACAGCTCAGAGGTACTCTACTACTCTACAGCTCAGAGGTACTCTACTACTCTACAGCTCAGAGGTACTCTACTACACTACAGCTCAGAGGTACTCTACTACACTACAGCTCAGAGGTACTCTACTACACTAGAGCTCAGAGGTACTCTACTACACTACAGCTCAGAGGTACTCTACTACCTACAGCTCAGAGGTACTCTACTACTCTACAGCTCAGAGGTACTCTACTACACTACAGCTCAGAGGTACTCTACTACTCTACAGCTCAGAGGTACTCTACTACACTACAGCTCAGAGGTACTCTACTCTACAGCTCAGAGGTACTCTACTACTCTACAGCTCAGAGGTACTCTACTACTCTACAGCACAGAGGTACTCTACTACTCTACAGCTCAGAGGTACTCTACTACACTACAGCTCAGAGGTACTCTACTACTCTACAGCTCAGAGGTACTCTACTACTCTACAGCTCAGAGGTACTCTACTACTCTACAGCTCAGAGGTTACTCTACAGCTCAGAGGTACTCTACTACTCTACAGCTCAGAGGTACTCTACTACTCTACAGCTCAGAGGTACTCTACTACTCTACAGCTCAGAGGTACTCTACTACTCTACAGCTCAGAGGTACTCTACTACTCTACAGCTCAGAGGGTACTCTACGTACTCTACAGCTCAGAGGTACTCTACTACTCTACAGCTCAGAGGTACTCTACTACACTACAGCTCAGAGGTACTCTACTACTCTACAGCTCAGAGGTACTCTACTACTCTACAGCTCAGAGGTACTCTACTACTCTACAGCTCAGAGGTACTCTACTACTCTACAGCTCAGAGGTACTCTACTACTCTACAGCTCAGAGGTACTCTACTACTCTACAGCTCAGAGGTACTCTACTACACTAGAGCTCAGAGGTACTCTACTACCCTACAGCTCAGAGGTACTCTACTACTCTACAGCTCAGAGGTACTCTACTACTCTACAGCTCAGAGGTACTCTACTACTCTACAGCTCAGAGGTACTCTACTACACTAGAGCTCAGAGGTACTCTACTACACTACAGCTCAGAGGATTACTCTACAGCTCAGAGGTACTCTACATAGTACTCTACAGCTCAGAGGTACTCTACTACTCTACAGCTCAGAGGTACTCTACTACTCTACAGCTCAGAGGTACTCTACTACACTACAGCTCAGAGGTCTCTACTCTACAGCTCAGAGGTACTCTACTACTCTACAGCTCAGAGGGACTTACTCTACAGCTCAGAGGTACTCTACTACTCTACAGCTCAGAGGTACTCTACTACTCTACAGCTCAGAGGTACTCTACTACTCTACAGCTCAGAGGTACGCTACTACTCTACAGCTCAGAGGTACTCTACTACTCTACAGCTCAGAGGTACTCTACTACTCTACAGCTCAGAGGTACTCTACTACTCTACAGCTCAGAGGTACTCTACTACTCTACAGCTCAGAGGTACTCTACTACTCTACAGCTCAGAGGTACTCTACTACTCTACAGCTCAGAGGTACTCTACTACTCTACAGCTCAGAGGTACTCTACTACTCTACAGCTCAGAGGTACTCTACTACTCTACAGCTCAGAGGTACTCTACTACTCTACAGCTCAGAGGTACTCTACTACTCTACAGCTCAGAGGTACTCTACTACTCTACAGCTCAGAGGTACTCTACTACTCTACAGCTCAGAGGTACTCTACTACTCTACAGCTCAGAGGTACTCTACTACTCTACAGCTCAGAGGTACTCTACTACTCTACAGCTCAGAGGTACTCTACTACTCTACAGCTCAGGAGGTACTACTACTCTACAGCTCAGAGGTACTCTACTACTCTACAGCTCAGAGGTACTCTACTACTCTACAGCTCAGAGGTACTCTACTACTCTACAGCTCAGAGGTACTCTACTACTCTACAGCTCAGAGGTACTCTACTACTCTACAGCTCAGAGGTACTCTACTACTCTACAGCTCAGAGGTACTCTAATACTCTACAGCTCAGAGGTACTCTACTCTACAGCTCAGAGGTACTCTACTACTCTACAGCTCAGAGGTACTCTACTACTCTACAGCTCAGAGGTACTCTACTACTCTACAGCTCAGAGGTACTCTACTACTCTACAGCTCAGAGGTACTCTACTACTCTACAGCTCAGAGGTACTCTACTACTCTACAGCTCAGAGGTACTCTACTACTCTACAGCTCAGAGGTACTCTACTACTCTACAGCTCAGAGGTACTCTACTACTCTACAGCTCAGAGGTACTCTACTCTACAGCTCAGAGGTACTCTACTACTCTACAGCTCAGAGGTACTCTACTACTCTACAGCTCAGAGGTACTCTACTACTCTCAGCTCAGAGGTACTCTACTACTCTACAGCTCAGAGGTACTCTACTACTCTACAGCTCAGCAGTACTCTACAGCTCAGAGGTACTCTACTACTCTACAGCTCAGAGGTACTCTACTACTCTACAGCTCAGAGGTACTCTACTACTCTACAGCTCAGAGGTACTCTACTACACTACAGCTCAGAGGTACTCTACTCTACAGCTCAGAGGTACTCTACTACTCTACAGCTCAGAGGTACTCTACTACTCTACAGCTCAGAGGTACTCTACTACTCTACAGCTCAGAGGTACTCTACTACTCTACAGCTCAGAGGTACTCTACTACTCTACAGCTCAGAGGTACTCTACTACTCTACAGCTCAGAGGTACTCTACTACTCTACAGCTCAGAGGTACTTACTACTCTACAGCTCAGAGGTACTCTACTACTCTACAGCTCAGAGGTACTCTACTACTCTACAGCTCAGAGGTACTCTACTACTCTACAGCTCAGAGGTACTCTACTACTCTACAGCTCAGAGGTACTCTACTACTCTACAGCTCAGAGGTACTCTACTACTCTACAGCTCAGAGGTACTCTACTACTCTACAGCTCAGAGGTACTCTACTACTCTACAGCTCAGAGGTACTCTACTACTCTACAGCTCAGAGGTACTCTACTACTCTACAGCTCAGAGGTACTCTACTACTCTACAGCTCAGAGGTACTCTACTACTCTACAGCTCAGAGGTACTCTACTACTCTACAGCTCAGAGGTACTCTACTACTCTACAGCTCAGAGGTACTCTACTCTACAGCTCAGAGGTACTCTACTCTACAGCTCAGAGGTACTCTACTACTCTACAGCTCAGAGGTACTCTACTACTCTACAGCTCAGAGGTACTCTACTACTCTACAGCTCAGAGGTACTCTACTACTCTACAGCTCAGAGGTACTCTACTCTACAGCTCAGAGGTACTCTACTACTCTACAGCTCAGAGGTACTCTACTACTCTACAGCTCAGAGGTACTCTACTACTCTACAGCTCAGAGGTACCTACTACAGCTCAGAGGTACTCTACTACTCTACAGCTCAGAGGTACTCTACTACTCTACAGCTCAGAGGTACTCTACTACTCTACAGCTCAGAGGTACTCTACTACTCTACAGCTCAGAGGTACTCTACTACTCTACAGCTCAGAGGTACTCTACTACTCTACAGCTCAGAGGTACTCTACTACTCTACAGCTCAGAGGTACTCTACTACTCTACAGCTCAGAGGTACTCTACTACTCTACAGCTCAGAAGTACTCTACTACTCTACAGCTCAGAGGTACTCTACTACTCTACAGCTCAGAGGTACTCTACTCACTCTACAGCTCAGAGGTACTCTACTACTCTACAGCTCAGAGGTACTCTACTACTCTACAGCTCAGAGGTACTCTACTACTCTACAGCTCAGAGGTACTCTACTCTCAGCCAGAGGTACTACTCTACAGCTCAGAGGTACTCTACTACTCTACAGCTCAGAGGTACTCTACTACTCTACAGCTCAGAGGTACTCTACTACTCTACAGCTCAGAGGTACTCTACTACTCTACAGCTCAGAGGTACTCTACTACTCTACAGCTCAGAGGTACTCTACTACTCTACAGCTCAGAGGTACTCTACTACTCTACAGCTCAGAGGTACTCTACTACTCTACAGCTCAGAGGTACTCTACTACTCTACAGCTCAGAGGTACTCTACTACTCTACAGCTCAGAGGTACTCTACTACTCTACAGCTCAGAGGTACTCTACTACTCTACAGCTCAGAGGTACTCTACTACTCTACAGCTCAGAGGTACTCTACTACTCTACAGCTCAGAGGTACTCTACTACTCTACAGCTCAGAGGTACTCTACTACACTACAGCTCAGAGGTACTCTACTACTCTACAGCTCAGAGGTACTCTACTACTCTACAGCTCAGAGGTACTCTACTACTCTACAGCTCAGAGGTACTCTACTACTCTACAGCTCAGAGGTACTCTACTACTCTACAGCTCAGAGGTACTCTACTACTCTACAGCTCAGAGGTACTCTCTACTCTACAGCTCAGAGGTACTCTACTACTCTACAGCTCAGAGGTACTCTACTACAGCTCAGAGGTACTCTACTACTCTACAGCTCAGAGGTACTCTACTACTCTACAGCTCAGAGGTACTCTACTACTCTACAGCTCAGAGGTACTCTACTACTCTACAGCTCAGAGGTACTCTACTACTCTACAGCTCAGAGGTACTCTACTACTCTACAGCTCAGAGGTACTCTACTACTCTACAGCTCAGAGGTACTCTACTACTCTACAGCTCAGAGGTACTCTACTACTCTACAGCTCAGAGGTACTCTACTACTCTACAGCTCAGAGGTACTCTACTACTCTACAGCTCAGAGGTACTCTACTCTACAGCTCAGAGGTACTCTACTACTCTACAGCTCAGAGGTACTCCTACTCTACAGCTCAGAGGTACTCTACTACTCTACAGCTCAGAGGTACTCTACTACTCTACAGCTCAGAGGTACTCTACTACTCTACAGCTCAGAGGTACTCTACTACTCTACAGCTCAGAGGTACTCTACTACACTACAGCTCAGAGGTACTCTACTACTCTACAGCTCAGAGGTACTCTACTACTCTACAGCTCAGAGGTACTCTACTACTCTACAGCTCAGAGGTACTCTACTACTCTACAGCTCAGAGGTACTCTACTACTCTACAGCTCAGAGGTACTCTACTACTCTACAGCTCAGAGGTACTCTACTCTACAGCTCAGAGGTACTCTACTACTCTACAGCTCAGAGGTACTCTACTACTCTACAGCTCAGAGGTACTCTACTACTCTACAGCTCAGAGGTACTCTACTACTCTACAGCTCAGAGGTACTCTACTACTCTACAGCTCAGAGGTACTCTACTACTCTACAGCTCAGAGGTACTCTACTACACTACAGCTCGAGGTACTCACCCTACAGCTCTCTCCTACAGCTCAGAGGTACTCTACTACTCTACAGCTCAGAGGTACTCTACTACTCTACAGCTCAGAGGTACTCTACTACTCTACAGCTCAGAGGTACTCTACTACTCTACAGCTCAGAGGTACTCTACTACTCTACAGCTCAGAGGTACTCTACTACTCTACAGCTCAGAGGTACTCTACTCTACAGCTCAGAGTTACTCTACTACTCTACAGCTCAGAGGTACTCTACTCTACAGCTCAGAGGTACGCTACTACTCTACAGCTCAGAGGTACTCTACTACTATACCGCTCAGAGGTACTCTACTACTCTCAGCTCAGAGGTACTCTACTACTCTACAACTCAGAGGTACTCTACTACTCTAGAGCTCAGAGGTACTCTACTACTCTACAGCTCAGAGGTACTCTACTATTCTACAGCTCAGAGGTACTCTACTACTCTACAGCTCAGAGGTACTCTACTACTCTACAGCTCAGAGGTACTCTACTACTCTACAGCTCAGAGGTACTCTACTACTCTACAGCTCAGAGGTACTCTACTACTCTACAGCTCAGAGGTACTCTACTCTACAGCTCAGAGGTACTCTACTACTCTACAGCTCAGAGGTACTCTACTACTCTACAGCTCAGAGGTACTCTACTACTCTACAGCTCAGAGGTACTCTACTACTCTACAGCTCAGAGGTACTCTACTACTCTACAGCTCAGAGGTACTCTACTACTCTACAGCTCAGAGGTACTCTACTCTACAGCTCAGAGGTACTCTACTCTACAGCTCAGAGGTACTCTACTACTATACCGCTCAGAGGTACTCTACTACACTACAGCTCAGAGGTACTCTACTACTCTACAGCTCAGAGGTACTCTACTACTCTACAGCTCAGAGGTACTCTACTACTCTACAGCTCAGAGGTACTCTACTCTACAGCTCAGAGGTACTCTACTCTACAGCTCAGAGGTACTCTACTCTACAGCTCAGAGGTACTCTACTACTCTACAGCTCAGAGGTACTCTACTACTCTACAGCTCAGAGGTACTCTACTACTCTACAGCTCAGAGGTACTCTACTACTCTACAGCTCAGAGGTACTCTACTCTACAGCTCAGAGGTACTCTACTACTCTACAGCTCAGAGGTACTCTACTCTACAGCTCAGAGGTACTCTACTACTCTACAGCTCAGAGGTACTCTACTACTCTACAGCTCAGAGGTACTCTACTACTCTACAGCTCAGAGGTACTCTACTACTCTCAGCTCATTTGTATTCTACTATATATGGAACATTTCGGGGATCTTTTATTTCAGCTCATGAAATATTGTACTGTCACGGATTCAGCCGAGGCTGCTCCTCCTCCCTGCTCGGGCAGGCTTCGGCGTTCATCGTCCCCGGAGTACTAGCTGCTGCCGATCGATGTTTCGGTGTTTGTCTTGTTTGGTCTTTATTGTTTACACCTGTTTCCCATTATGTTTTATTGTGTTCCCTTTAATACCCTCTGTTTTTCATTGTGTATTGTGCGTAATTGTTTTGGTCTTTGCGGCAGTTGCCCATGTGTGCGGGTCTTATTATTTCCTCGCTGTTTGAGGTTGCCTGTGTACTTTGTATTTTGCACTGCATCCAGTAAAGTTTCTGCCAGTAGCTCGTGTCCTGCTCTTGACTTCGCCTACCGCATACACGTCGCTGTGACAGAATTACGCACCTTTAGACATGGAGTCAGCAGGAGCGGAGGTGCCAGCTGGATCAATAGAAGAGCGCGTAGAACAACAAGCGGCTATGATCCAGGCTCTCGGCACCGCCATGGAACAGGTGGTGAAAACCGTGGAGCGATGGGAAAGAAGAAGTTGGCCTACACCTCCTCCGACGATACCACCACCATCAGCTATGCCCATCGCTTCATCTCCGGGGTCCAGTGGGATTCGGCTCTCGCTCCCGAGGGCTTATGATGGCACAGCTGCCTGGTGTCAGGGTTTCCTGTTCCAGGTGGAACTCTACCTGGCAACCCTGCGCCCTCGGGATACGAGAGCGTGTCCGCCCTCATCTCCTGTCTGTCCGGCAAGGCGCTGGAGTGGGCGAACGCCGAGTGGGGGGGAATAGACGCCGCTACAGTCAACTATGCTGAGTTCACCTGCCGCTTCAGGGCAGTATTCAATCATCCACCAGAGGGTATGGCGGCGGGTGAACGTCTATTCCACCTTCAACAGGGGAGGAGGAGCGCGCAGGAGTTCGCACTGGACTTCCGGACACTGGCTGCCAACACGGGATGGAATGAGAGGGCCCTCATCGACCACTACAGATGTAGCCTGAGGGAGGACGTGCGTCGGGAATTGGCCTGCAGGGACACCAACCTGAACTTCGATCAACTGGTGGACATGTTGATTCGCCTGGACACCCTGTTGGCTACCCGCGGACGTCCGGACTCGGGGCCGTCCATTCCATCCCCCAGCACTTCCGAGCCGACCCCTATGGAGCTCGGAGGTGCTGGTACTAGGATAGAGACCAGGAGAGAGGCCGTCCCCTGCACCAACTGTGGCCGCAGAGGACACACTGCTGGTCGGTGCTGGGGAGGGTCTCCTTGGAATTGAGGCAGTAGGCCGCGCACTGATGAGTCATTCCAGGTGAGTAGGAGCCCAACTCACCCAGAGCTCCTTGTTGCGCATATGTGTATTAAAGTTGTGTTTCCCGAGGTTTCTCCTCAAATCCCAGCATAAGGCACTAGTCGATTCAGGCGCAGCTGGGAATTTTATCGATCGCCATTTCACCCATAAGTTAGGGATTCCTATAGTTCCAGTGGATGTGCCCTTCCCTATCCATGCCCTAGATAGTCACTCTTTGGGGTCTGGGTTGATTAGGGAGGTCACGGCACCGCTCAGGATGAAAACGCAGGAGGGCCATGAGGAGATAATTCGGTTGTATTTGATTGACTCTCCTGAGTTTCCCGTGGTGTTGGGGCTTCCCTGGCGTCTCATGACCCCAACATTTCATGGCAACAGAGGGCTCTCAAGGGATGGTCTGATCAGTGTGTCGGGAGGTGTGTGGGTGTTTCCGTAGGGGCCACGATGGTGGAAAGTCTGAACCAAGTTCCCACCATGAACATTCCACCTGAATATGCCAATTTGGCTCTCGCCTTCTGTAAAAAGAAGGCGACTCAATTACCACCCCATCGACAGGGGGACTGTGCGATAAACCTCCAAGTAGGCGCTGTGCTTCCACGTAGCCATGTGTATCCTCTGTCTCAGGCGGAGACGGCGGCAATGGAAACATATGTCGCCGAATCGCTGAGACAGGGATACTTACGGCCGTCCACTTCCCCTGCGTCCTCGAGTTTCTTTTTTGTGAAGAAGAAAGATGGGGGTTTACGCCCGTGTATTGACTACCGTGGTCTCAATCAGATCACCATCAAATATAGCTATCCTCTCCCTCTGATTGCTAGTATGACGGAGTCATTACACGGGGCGCAATTCTCAACAAAATTGGATCTCAGGAGCGCGAACAACCTGGTGCGCATCAGGGAGGGAGATGAGTGGAAGACAGCATTCAGTACCACCTCGGGTCACTATGAGTACCTCGTCATGCCATACGGGTTAATGAATGCTCCTTCAGTCTTCCAATCGTTTGTGGATGAGATTTTTCGGGACTTACATGGACAGGGTGTAGTGGTGTATATTGATGACATTCTAATATACTCCGCTACCCGCGCAGAGCATGTGTCCCTGGTTCGTCGGGTTCTTGGTAGACTGTTGGAGCATGACCTGTATGCAAAGGCGGAGAAATGTCTGTTCTTCCAGGAGTCCATCTCCTTCCTGGGACACCGGTTGTCCGCGTCAGGGGTGGAGATGGAGATTGACCGTGTTTCAGCCGTGCGCAATTGGCCGACTCCCTCCACGGTGAAGGAGGTGCAGCGGTTCTTGGGTTTTGCCAATTACTACCGGAGGTTTATCCGGGGCTTTGGGCAGGTAGCAGCTCCCATTACCTCCCTGCTAAAGGGGGGTCCGGTGCGTCTGCAGTGGTCGGCTGAGGCGGACAGGGCTTTTAGGCATCTGAAGGACCTGTTTACCTCGGCTCCGGTGCTGGCACATCCGGATCCCTCTTTGGCGTTCCAAGTTGAGGTGGATGCGTCCGAGGCTGGGATCGGTGCTGCACTGTCTCAGCGCTCGGGTACGCCACCTAAACTCCGCCCCTGTGCTTTCTTTTCTAAGAAGCTCAGTCCGGCGGAGCGCAATTATGATGTGGGGGACAGGGAGCTGTTAGCTGTGGTGCAAGCCCTGAAGGTGTGGAGGCATTGGCTTGAGGGGGCTAAACACCCTTTTCTCATTTTGACTGACCATCGTAACCTGGAGTACATCCGGGCGGCGAGGAGGCTGAACCCTCGCCAGGCTAGGTGGGCTATGTTTTTCATCCGATTTGTATTTACGCTCACCTATAGACCAGGGTCACAGAACGCTAAGGCAGACGCCCTGTCCCGACTATATGACACAGAGGAGAGGTCCATTGAGCCTACTCCCATACTTCCGGAGTCTTGTCTGGTGGCACCGGTGGTATGGGAGGTTGATGCGGACATTGAGCGGGCGTTACGTACTGATCCTATTCCCCCACAGTGTCCAGAGGGTCGGAAGTACGTGCCGCTCGAGGTTCCCAGGGGAATATGACGATCTTGGTCGTTGTGGATCGGTTTTCAAAGGCCTGCCGTCTCATTCCTATGCCAGGTCTCCCTACAGCCCTACAAACTGCTGAGGCTTTGTTTACACACGTCTTCCGGCACTACGGGGTACCTGAGGATATAGTGTCTGATCGGGGTCCCCAGTTCACCTCTAGAGTCTGGAGGGCGTTTATGGAACGTCTGGTGGTCTCGATTAGCCTTACCTCAGGGTTTCACCCCGAGAGTAATGGGCAGGTGGAGAGAGTGAACCAGGATGTGGGTAGGTTTCTGAGGTCCTATTGCCAGGACCGGCAGGGGGAGTGGTCGGGTTATATCCCCTGGGCAGAGATAGCCCAAAACTCACTTCGCCACTCCTCAACTAACCTTACGCCTTTTCAGTGTATGCTAGGTTATCAGCCGGTCCTGGCACCATGGCATCAGAGCCAGATCGAAGCCCCTGCGGTGGACGAGTGGTTTTGGCGCTCGGAGGAAACCTGGAACGCTGCGCATGTCCATCTACAGCGAGTGATCAGGCGGCAAAAGGCGAGCGCCGATCGCCACCGCAGTGAGGCTCCGGTGTATGCACCGGGAGATCGGGTGTGGCTCTCGACCCAAAACCTGCCCCTTCACCTGCCCTGCCGGAAGCTGGGTCGGCGGTTTGTGGGGCCATTTAAAGTCCTGAGGAGATTGAACGAGGTATGTTATAGGTTACAACTGCCCATTAATTACTGCATTAACCCCTTGTTCCATGTGTCTCTCCTCAGGCCGGTAGTAGCTGGTCCACTCCAGGAGAGTGAGGTACGAGAGGCTCCTCCGCCCCCGCTGGACATCGAGGGGGCTCCGGCGTACTCAGCCCGTTCCATCTTGGATTCGAGGCGTCGGATGGGGGTCTGCAGTATCTCGTGGAGTGGGAGGGGTACGGTCCGGAGGAACGGTGCTGGGTCCCTAGGAGGGACATCCTAGATCCCTCCATGTTGAGGGATTTCCACCGGAGTCATCCGACTCGCCCTGCTCTGCATCCTCCTGGCCGTCCCCAAGGCTGGGTTCAAGGGGGGGGGGGGGTACTGTCACGGATTCAGTCGAGGCTGCTCCTCCTCCTTGCTCGGGCAGGCTTCGGCTTTCGTCGTCCCTGGAGTACTAGCTGCTGCCGATCGATGTTTCGGTGTTTGTCTTGTTTGGTCTTTATTGTTTACACCTGTTTCCCATTATGTTTTATTGTGTTCCCTTTATAACCCTCTGTTTCTCATTGTGTATTGTGCGTAATTGTTTTGGTCTTTGCGGCAGTTGCCCATGTGTGCGGGTCTTATTATTTCCTCGCTGTTTGAGGTTGCCTGTGTACTTTGTATTTTGCACTGCATCCAGTAAAGTTTCTGCCAGTAGCTCAGTGTCCTGCTCTTGACTTCGCCAACCGCATACACGTCGCTGTGACAGAATTACGCACCTTTAGACATGGAGTCAGCAGGAGCGGCGGTGCCAGCTGGATCAATAGAAGAGTGCGTAGAACAACAAGCGGCTATGATCCAGGCTCTTGACTTCGCCTACCGTCGCTGTGCACTTAACACTTAATATTTTGTTTAGTTTGGAATGATATAGGATACACTACATGCATTATATGATGATATAGGATACACTACATGGAATATATGATGATATACAATACTCTACATGAAATATATGATGATATAGGATACACTACCTGGAATATATGATGATATAGAATATACTACATGGACTATATGTGATGATATAGGATACACTACATGGAATATATGATGATATACAATACTCTACATGAAATATATGATGATATAGAATATACTACATGGAATATATGATGATATACAATACTCTACATGAAATATATGATGATATAGAATATACTACATGGACTATATGTGATGATATAGAATATACTACATGGAATATATGACGATATAGAATATACTACATGGAATATATGACGATATAGAATATACTACATGGAATATATGACGATATAGAATATACTACATGGACTATCAGTACTTGACTTGGACTGAATTAGGTGCCGGTACTGTTTATATTTAGTTGCAGGAGCTTCACAAGACTTTTAAGCTAATATTCTATAATAGGTGCAGGAGCTCAAGCAGTAGAACATGTAGGTGCAGGTACTCGGCTCCGCTGAGCTCTTGCCCAAGTCAAACACTGGCTACATTGAATATACACTGAGTGCACAAAACATTAGGAACACCTTCCTAATATTGAGTTGCACCCCCTTTTGCCCTCAGAAAAGCATCAATTCGTTGGGGCATGGACTCGACAAGGTGTCGAAAGCATTCCACAGGGATGCTGGCCCATGTTGACTCCAATGCTTCCCACAGTTGTGTCAAGTTGGCTGGATGTCCTTTGGATGGTGGACCATTCTTGATACACACAGGAAACTGTTGAGCATGAAAAACCCAGCAGTGTTGCAATTCTTGACACACTCAAACCGGTGCGCCTGGCACCTACTACCATACCCCGTTTTTTGACGTACCGATTCCATGGCAAATGGTTTATGAACTGATACGCAAAACGACGCCGGATGTAAAACTTATAATTTTTCAATTTAAATTATTATACAAAATTCTTGCTACCAACAGAATGTTATTTATGTGGGGGATACAATCTTCCCAGCTCTGCAGATTTTGCTGTGAAGAGACAGAAACATTAGATCATTTGTTTTGGTACTGTCCATTTGCAGCTTGTTTTTGGTCACAGGTCCAGGAATGGCTAAAGGATTGCAATATTTCCCTGGAGCTAACCCCTGCAAAATGTTTATTTTCAATTTATAATCTGTAGAAACAATGAGAATAGAATGGTTCAGAACTTTTGTGAAACATCACAGTACAGTTGAAAAATATATGGCAAATAGAAATCCAATATGGATGGTGTTAAGAGATAGATGGGAGTGGTTTAATGGAGCTGAAGGTTGGGACTAATAACAACTAATAACAACAATATAACTAATGTAAAACATACTGTGTCCATAATAAGAAAATAGGTTATAGGTTGAGAACTTTTGTGAAAGAGCACAGTTTGAAAGATAAGGCATATAGAAGCAAACCGGATGGACATCATGAAAATGATCGGAGAGGTTGAGGGTAGAGGAAGTTCAGGAGTAAAAACAAACTAAACAGAACAATTGTAAATATTGACTGTGTCCATAAAATGTATATACTGTAGTATGTATAAGCTGGAAGTAGAAACCTAAGCGTTGTTGTTCACTTAGGGGAGGGGGGTGGGGTTGGAAAGTAATAAATGAAAATACATATTTTTTTTAAGGATGTGTATATATATACAGTACCAGTCAAACGTTTGGACACCTACTCAAGCAAGGGTTTTTCTTTATTTTTACTATGTTCTACATTGTAGAATAATAGTGAAGACATCAAAACTATGAAATAACACATATGGAATCATGTAGTAAACAAAAAAAGTGTTTTAAACAAATCAAAATATATTTGAGATTTTTCAAATAGCCACCCTTTGCCTTGATGACAGCATTGCACACTCGTGGCATTCTCTCAACCAGCTTCACATGGAATGCTTTTCCAACAGTCTTGAAGGAGTTCCCACATATACTGAGCACTTGTTGGCTGCTTTTCCTTCACTCTGCGGTCCAACTCATCCCAAACCATCTCAATTGGATTGAGGTCGGAGGATTGTGGAGGCCAGGTCATCTAATGCAGCACTCCATCACTCTCTTTCATGGTAAAGTAGCCCTTACACAGCCTGGAGGTGTGTTGTGTCATTGTCCTGTTGAAAAACTAATGATTGTCCCACTAAGCCCAAACCAGATGGGATGGCGTATCGCTGCAGAATACTGTGGTAGCCATGCTAGTAAAGTGTGCCTTGAATTCTAAATAAATCACAGACAGTGTCACCATCAAAGAACCCCCACACTATAACACCTCCTCCTCCATGCTTTACGGTGGGAAATACACATGCGGAGATCATCCGTTCACCCACACTGTGTCTCACAAAGACACAGCGGTTGGAACCAAAAACCTCCAATTTGGACTCCAGACCAAAGGACACATTTCCACCGGTATAATGTCTACACCATAGTGCCCTCAAAGCTCATCACTAAGCTAAGGATCCTGGGACTAAACACCTCCCTCTGC
Organism: Coregonus clupeaformis; assembly: GCF_020615455.1. NCBI lineage: Eukaryota > Metazoa > Chordata > Actinopteri > Salmoniformes > Salmonidae > Coregonus > Coregonus clupeaformis. Next base: position 40,530,437 of record NC_059227.1, on the reverse strand, counting down.
AACTGGATCCTGGACTTCCTGACGGGCCGCCCCCAGGTGGTAAGGGTAGGTAACAACACATCTGCCACACTGATCCTCAACACGGGGGCCCCTCAGGGCTGCGTGCTCAGTCCCCTCCTGTACTCTCTGTTCACCCATGACTGCATGGCCAGGCACGACTCCAACACCATCATTAAGATTGCCGACGACACAACAGTGGTAGGCCTGATCACCGACAACGATGAGACAGCCTATAGGGAGGAGGTCAGAGATCTGGCCGTGTGGTGCCAGGACAACAACCTCTCCCTCAACGTGACCAAGACAAAGGAGATGATTGTGGACTACAGGAAAAAAAAAGAGGACTGAGCACGCCCCCATTCTCATCGACGGGGCTGTAGTGGAACAGGTTGAGAGCTTCAAGTTCCTTGGTGTCCACATCACCAACGAACTATCATGGTCCAAACACACCAAGACAGTCGTGAAGAGGGCACGACAAAGCCTATTCCCCCTCAGGAGACTAAAAAGATTTGGCATGGGTCCTCAGATCCTCAAAAATTCTACAGCTGCACCATCGAGAGCATCCTGACTGGTTGCATCACCGCCTGGTATGGCAACTGCTTGGCCTCTGACCGCAAGGCACTACAGAGGGTAGTGCGTACGGCCCAGTACATCACAGGGGCAAAGCTCCCTGCCATCCAGGACCTCTATACCAGGCGGTGTCAGAGGAAGGCCCTCAAAATTGTCAAAGACTCCAGTTACCCTAGTCATAGACTGTTCTCTCTGCTACCGCACGGCAAGCGGTACCGGAGTGCCAAGTCTAGGTCCCAAAAGACTTCTCAACAGCTTCTACCCCCAAGCCATAAGACTCCTGAACAGCTAATCATGGCTACCCGGACTATTTGCACTGCCCCCCACCCCATACTTTTTACGCTGCTGCTACTCTGTTAAGTATTTATGCATAGTCACTTTAACTCTACCCACATGTACATATTACCTCAACTACCTCAACTAGCCGGTGCCCCCGCATTATTGACTATGCAACGGTACCCCCCCTGTATATATAGCCTCCCTACTGTCACTTTATTCTATTGTATATATAGCCTCCCTACTGTCACTTTATTTTTACTTCTGCTCTTTTTGCTCAACACTTTTTGTTGTTGTTTTATTCTTACTTTTTTGTTTAAAATAAATGCACTGTTGGTTAAGGGCTGTAAGTAAGCATTTCACTGTAATGTCTGCACCTGTTGTATTCGGCGCATGTGACCAATAAAATTTGATTTGATTTGATTTGATTTGATTTTATTGCTCGTGTTTCATGGCCCAAGCAGGTCAAATCAAATCAAATCAAATCAAATTGTATTGGTCACATGCGCCGAATACAACAGGTGCAGACAGTACAGTGAAATGCTTACTTACAGCCCTTAACCAACAGTGCATTTATTTTTAACAAAAAAGTAAAATAAAACAACAACAAAAAAAAGTGTTGAGAAAAAAAGAGCAGAAGTAAAATAAAGTGACAGTAGGGAGGCTATATATACAGGGGGGTACCGTTGCAGAGAGTCAATGTGCGGGGCACTGGCTAGTTGAGGTAGTTGAGGTAATATGTACATGTGGGTAGAGTTAAAGTGACTATGCATAAATAATTAACAGAGTAGCAGCAGCGCAAAAGGATGGGGGTGGGGGGCAGTGCAAATAGTCCGGGGTAGCCATGATTAGCTGTTCAGGAGTCTTATGGCTTGGGGGGTAGAAGCTGTTGAGAAGTCTTTTGGACCTAGACTTGGCACTCGGCATCGCTGTGTCTGCGGTAGCAGAGAGAACAGTCTATGACTAGGGTGGCTGGAGTCTTTGACAATTTTGAGGGCCTTCCTCTGACACCGCCTGGTATAGAGGTCCTGGATGGCAGGAAGCTTGGCCCCAGTGATGTACTGGGCCGTACGCACTACCCCTCTGTAGTGCCTTGCGGTCGGAGGCCAAGCAGTTGCCATACCAGGCGGTGATGCAACCAGTCAGGATGCTCTCGATGGTGCAGCTGTAGAATTTTTTGAGGATCTGAGGACCCATGCCAAATCTTTTTCAGTCTCCTGAGGGGGGAATAGGCTTTGTCGTGCCTTCTTCACGACTGTCTTGGTGTGTTTGGACCATGATAGTTCGTTGGTGATGTGGACACCAAGGAACTTGAAGCTCTCAACCTGTTCCACTACAGCCCCGTCGACTGAGAATGGGGGCGTGCTCAGTCCTATTTTTTCCTGTAGTCCACAATCATTTCTTTGTCTTGGTCACGTTGAGGGAGAGGTTGTTGTCCTGGCACCACACGGCCAGGTCTCTGACCTCCTCCCCTAGGCTGTCTCATCGTTGTCGGTGATCAGGCCTACCACTGTTGTGTCGTCGGCAAACTTAATGATGGTGTTGGAGTCGTGCCTGGCCATGCAGTCATGGGTGAACAGAGAGTACAGGAGGGGACTGAGCACGCACCCTGAGGGGCCCCCTGTTGAGGAAGTGTGGCAGATGTGTTGTTACCTACCCTTACCACCTGGGGGCGGTCAGGAAGTCCAGGATCCAGTTGCAGAGGGAGGTGTTTAGTCCCAGGATCCTTAGCTTAGTGATGAGCTTAGAGGGCACTATGGTGTCCCTTCTTATTATTGGTGTCCTTTAGTAGTGGTTTCTTTGTAGCGATTCGACCATGAATGCCTGATTCACACGGTCCCCTCTGAACAGTTGATGTTGAGATGTCTGTTACTTGAACTCTGTGAAGCATTTATATGGACTGCAATTTCTGAGGCTGGTAACTCTAATGAACTTATCCTCTGCAGCAGAGGTAACTCTGGGTCTTCCATTCCTGTGGCGGTCCTCATGAGAGCCAGTTTCCTCATAGCTCTTGATGGTTTTTGCGACTGCACTTGAAGAAACTTTCAAAATTCTTGAAATGTCCATATTGCCTGACCTTCATGTCTTAAAGTTATGATGGACTGTCATTTCTCTTTGCTTATTTGAGATGTTCTTGCCATAATATGGACTTGGTCATTTACCAAATAGGGCTATCTTCTGTATACCACCCCTACCTTGTCACAACACAACTGATTGGCTCAAACTCATTAAGAAGGAAAGAAATTCCAAAAATTAACTTTTAAGAAGGCGCACCTGTTAATTGAAATATATTCCAGGTGACTACCTCATGAAGCTGGTTGAGAGAATGCCAAGAGTGCGCAAAGCTGTCATCAAGGCAAAGGGTGGCTATTTGAAAAATCTCAAATAGAAAATATATTTTGATTTGTTTAACACTTTTTTGTTTACTAAATGATTCCATATGTGTTATTTCATAGTTTTGATATCTTCACTATTATTCTACAATGTAGAAAATAGTAAAAATAAAGAAAAACCCTTAAATGAAGAGGTGTGTCCAAACTTTTGACTGGTACTGTATGTATGTACTGTATGTATGTCTATATGTCTATACGTATGTATGTATGTATGTATGTATGTATGTATGTATGTATGTATGTATGTATGTATGTATGTATGTATGTATATGTATATGTGTGTATATATATATATATATATATATATATATATATATACAGTGGGGAGAACAAGTATTTGATAGACTGCCGATTTTGCAGGTTTTCCTACTTACAAAGCATGTAGAGGTCTGTAATTTTTATCATAGGTACACTTCAACTGTGAGAGACGGAATCTAAAACATAAATCCAGGAAATCACATTGTATGATTTTTAAGTAATTAATTTGCATTTTTTTGCATGACATAAGTATTTGATCACCAAGATGACGGTCAATCACCCTCGGTCTGGGGCTCCATGCAAGATCTCACCTCGTGGGGCATCAATGATCATGAGGAAGGTGAGGGATCAGCCCAGAACTACACGGCAGGACCTGGTCAATGACCTGAAGAGGGCTGGGACCAGGGGCGGTGTGTTCATTAGGGCGATATGGGCGACGCACTGCCAAACGGGAAAAGGAAGTTTTTTTTTTCTAATCAATTATATCACGGCAACAGTAGTTATCAGTGTTCTAATCTAGACGTCTGATCTGCCACTAAATGTCCAATCAGGCTAAAGTCGTGCTTCAAATGTCCCCGCCCGTTTTGGGGCGATTTCAGTCAGGTTGAAAATCGCCCAGAAGTCTCTCATAGCCTCTAATGTAAAATCAATTTTTTTCAAATATCAGAGCTTTCAATACAATCTCTATGGGTTTCTGAGGGCTTGCACTTACGCGCTTTCGTCATACGTAACATAACCATGAACGTAACTAAGAAAAGAGCGGGTAGCCTCATCAATCAATTCACTACTACTGTCAAAATGGCTAGCCTTCAGTGCAACTCGATTGTCTCTTTGAAAGAAGTTCCTTTTTGTCGGCGAACAAATCAAGATAAATTGGCAACGAAACAATTAGGACCTCCCAGACCAAATTTAATAATTCAACAGGTTTCTACTAAGCAGAGTCGTGAACACTGTCTACGAGAATCGAGACGACCTCATAGAATGTTTTGAAGCCATTCGGACGGGTTCATTGGGTTCATTTGACCAGCCCACCGTGAGAGAGGCATCTGGCTACGTGAGGATGCTACATGATGAAGATTTTATTTTTTTCCCTGCGGCTTTTTCACAAAATCATGCCCTACGTCGACATTCTGTACCAGAAGCTACAGAAGAAGGACATCGATGCTGTCTTTATCAAACGTGCCCTCGACAGCTTCACAAGCAGTGTGCAGGCCATAAGGTAAGATTAAACAATATCATTCGATCTTTCTCAAAGCAGAGCTTTATTTGAAAATGTATGCATGAATGGAGACTGCATTTGTGTTTGAAATTACATTATTCTCATTATATATGGCCAGTGGTGTAATCTAGCTTATTTTATATACTATGTGTACTGTACAGTGGTGCTCATAAGTGTATGAACACATTCTAAAGTTGACTAAAAAGAGGAATAAAAAAATAAAAAAATCATCTTTTGGAAATTGATCTGAATGACTTAATTAAAAAAGTTGGAAAATCCAACCTTTAAGGACACCAATTTTCTTTTCTTTTTTATTCCTCTTTTTAGTCAACTTTAGCATGGGATCATAAGCTTATGAGCACCACTGTATACTGTGCTGAACATCCAGGCTATGTGAGACACAAAGGCTAACTTAAACACTAAAGACTTTATGCATCCCTGCCCATTTTAAGTGGAACTGAAGTATTTGTACTATACATGGATACATTGCATATACCTGTGCATCACATAGACAACAGTACTGTACAAAGCCAACAAACACATTGGTCTGTTTGCCTTCAGGGACTCCTCTCAACAGCAGCTGCAAGAAGTAACAGGAGCCAAAAGACCCAGAACAGCTTTGAGAGAAGAGGAGAAGCAGAGGCTGTCTGAAGAGGTCTGCAACACCATCCTGGATCACACCAAAGAAAGGTTCTCTTTCTCTGGCCACCTTGTGAGTGCTACCTTACTGCAAGCAGACATGTTTGAAAGGTACTGCCATTCATTTCCTGATGAGGCTCTGAATGCCACTGTGAATGCATACCCCATGCTGAGCAAGGCAAAGCTCAAGACAGAACTATCTCTGATCTATGAGAATCCTGAATTCAAGGGATGCTGTGGTGCACTGGCACTGTACCAGGTTCTCATGAGCTACAACCTCCAGGAGACGTTCTCTGAGATTGTGACTCTGTTGAACATCCTCATAACTACTCCCATGACAACAGCTGAAGCTGAGAGATGTTTCTCAACTTTGACACGAGTTAAGACATTCCTGCGAAATTCAATGGGCCAGGAACGTCTGAATGCACTGGCCATGCTTTCCATGGAGAGGGAACTAGTCCTCAGCATGCCTGATTTCAATGAGAAAGTAATTGAACGCTTTGCTGTATTGAAACAGAGAAGAGAACAGTTTCAGTACAAGTAATGTAGCCTCTCTCTCTCTTTGTCCCTCCCTGTCTGTCTCTTTAACACACACACGCCCAAATCAGTTCACAGTTGATGTTGTTTAAAATAGTTATTTTTCATTAAAAAAAAAGTTTAAAAAAAATAATCTGTTCATGTTCATTTTTACAAATCTATACAATTGGCCAGAATATGGTTGTTCATATTTACAAATCTATACAATTGGCCAGAATATGGTTGTTCGTTTTTACAAAGCCATACAGATAGCTGTGTTTACCTTTTCTAGAAATTACTTTCAAATTCTGTTTTCAGGCAAAATGTCTATCACTGTTCATTTTCACAAATCTATACAAGAGGGCAGAATATGGAAGTCTATAAAAATGTCTTATTACCAATAACTTGCATCAATGTTTTCAGTAGCCTCTATCAAAAGCTCCTGCTTGCTTGTTGTGAATTATGCTCAGGTGCACATATTTCCAATTCAACCATGAGGCAAAAAAATTGGTAAAAGCTCTTGTTGATCCTGCAATCTGAACAAATACCAAGATGCTGTATTTTCAGCTGATATTTCATTTGTTTATGGAAATGCATATTGTTTATGCAGTGTTGAGGAATGTGAAAGAACACCCTTGATTATTTTTACTGTGATAACTTATTTTGATTTTGTAAGCCAACACTTTTGAGATCAGTCAATAAATGCTTCTGGTATTGACTTATATGCTGCCCCTGTCTTCATGTTGTTGCTGGACATATCTTTTAAAAAATGTGTGTAGGTCACCTAAATCATCAGAAAAATTGCCCCCCCTGAGAATTTTTTCAGGAGCCGCCACTGGCTGGGACCACAGTCTCAAAGAAAACCATTAGTAACACACTACGCCGTCATGGATTAAAATCCTGCAGCGCACGCAAGGTCCCCCTGCTCAAGCCAGCGCATGTCCAGGCCCGTCTGAAGTTTGCCAATGACCATCTGATCCAGAGGAGGAATGGGAGAAGGTCATGTGGTCTGATGAGACAAAAATTGAGCTTTTTGGTCTAAACTCCACTCGCCGTGTTTGGAGGAAGAAGAAGGATGAGTACAACCCCAAGAACACCATCACAACCGTGAAGCATGGAGGTGGAAACATCATTCTTTGGGGATGCTTTTCTGCAAAGGGGACAGGACGACTGCACCGTATTGAGGGGAGGATGGATGGGGCCATGTATCGCGAGATCTTGGCCAACAACCTCCTTCCCTCAGTAAGAGCATTGAAGATGGGTCGTGGCTGGGTCTTCCAGCATGACAACGACCCGAAACACACAGCCAGGGCAACTAAGGAGTGGCTCCGTAAGAAGCATCTCAAGGTCCTGGAGTGGCCTAGCCAGTCTCCAGACCTGAACCCAATAGAAAATCTTTGGAGGGAGCTGAAAGTCCATATTGCCCAGCGACAACCCCGAAACCTGAAGGATCTGGAGAAGGTCTGTATGGAGGAGTGGGCCAAAATCCCTGCTGCAGTGTGTGCAATCCTTGTCAAGACCTACAGGAAACGTATGATCTCTGTAATTGCAAACAATGGTTTCTGTACCAAATATTAAGTTCTGCTTTTCTGATGTATCAAATACTTATGTCATGCAATAAAATGCAAATTAATTACTTAAAAATCATACAATGTGATTTTCTGGATTTTTGTTTTAGATTCCGTCTCTCACAGTTGAAGTGTACTTATGATAAAAAATTACAGACCTCAACATGCTTTGTAAGTAGGAAAACCTGCAAATATATATATGGGGGATTGGAAATGATGCAGATAATTACATTGATGGAAGTTACAATCTATCTGCAATATTAAAGCTGATCTACCCCCTAAAAAAACAAAAGAAAAAAGGAATAATAAAAATGAAGAAATGAAAAGGTGTCAGCATGTGGCTAACGCTAGCTTGCTAGATTTAATCCCGACCTAGGTAATTCAATCCAGTCAGCGTGTGGCTAACGCTAGCTTGCTAGATTGAATCCCGCCATAGGTAATTCAACCCAGTCAGCGTGTGGCTAACGCTAGCTTGCTAGATTGAATCCTGCCCTAGGTAATTCAACCCAGTCAGCGTGTGGCTAATGCTAGCTTGCTAGATTGAATCCCGCCCTAGGTAATTCAACCCAGTCAGCGTGTGGCTAACGCTAGCTTGCTAGATTGAATCCCGCCCTAGGTAATTCAACCCAGTCAGCGTGTTGCTAACGCTAGCTTGCTAGATTGAATCCCGCCCTAGGTAATTCAACCCAGTCAGCGTGTGGCTAACGCTAGCTTGCTAGATTGAATCCCGCCCTAGGTAATTCAGCCCAGTAAGCATGTGGCTAACGCTAGCTTGCTAGATTGAATCCCGCCCTAGGTAATTCAACCAAGTCAGCGTGTGGCTAACGCTAGCTTTCTAGATTGAATCCCGCCCTAGGTAATTCAATCCATTCAGAGTGTGGCTAACGCTAGCTTTCTAGATTGAATCCCGCCCTAGGTAATTCAATCCAGTCAGCGTGTGGCTAACGCTAGCTTACTAGATTGAATCCCGCCCTAGGTATTTCAATCAAGTCAGCGTGTGGCTAACGCTAGCTTTCTAGATTGAATCCCGCCCTAGGTAATTCAATCAAGTCAGCGTGTGGCTAACGCTAGCTTTCTAGATTGAATCCCGCCCTAGGTAATTCAACCCAGTCAGCGTGTGGCTAACGCTATCTTGCTTGATTGAATCCCGGCCTCGGGAGTTAGGGTGAAAACATGAGAGCGTCAGCTGTTCCAGACGACTGTGTGATCACGCTCTCCATAGCCGATGTGAGTGACCTTTAAACAGGTCAACATTCACAAGGCCGCAGGCCAGACGCATTACCAGGACGTGTACTCCGAGCATGCGCTGAATAACTGGCAAGTGTCTTCACTGACATTTTCAACTTGTCCCTGACTGAGTCTGTAATACCGACATGTTTCTAGCAGACCACAGTAGTCCCTGTGCCCACGAACACTAAGGTAACCTGTCTAAATGACTACCGACCCCTAGCACTCACGTCTGTAGCCATGATGCTTTGAAAGGCTGGTCATGGCTCACATCAACACCATTATCCCAGAAACCCTAGACCCACTCCAATTTGCATACCGCCCCGACAGATCCACAGATGATGCAATATCTATTGCACTCCACGCTGCCCTTTCCCACCTGGACAAAAGGACACCTACGTGAGAATGCTATTCATTGACTACAGCTCAGCGTTCAACACCATAGTGCCTTCAAAGCTCATCACTAAGCTAAGGACCCTGGGACTAAACACCTCCCTCTGCAACTGGATCCTGGACTTCCTGACGGGTCGCCCCCAGGTGGTAAGGGTAGGTAACAACATATCCGCCACGCTGATCCTCAACACAGGGGCCCCTCAGGGGTGCGTGCTCAGTCCCCTCCTGTAATCCCCGTTCACCCAGTACTGCATGGCCAGGCACGACTCCAACACCATCTTTTAGTTTTCCGACGACACAACAGTGGTAGGCCTGATCACCGACAATGATGAGACAGCCTATAGGGAGGAGGTGAGAGACCTGTCCGTGTGGTACCAGGACAACAACCACTCCCTCAACGTGATCAAGACAAAAGAGATGATTGTGGAATACAGGAAAAAAAGGTTCAAGCATGCCCCATTCTCATCGACGGGGCTGTAGTGTAACAGGTTGAGAGCTTCAAGTTCCTTGGTGTCCACATCACCAACAAACTATCATGGTCCAAACACACCAAGACAGTCGTGAAGAGGGCACGACAAAGCCTATTCCCTTCAGGAGACTGAAAAGATTTGGCATGGGTCCTCAGATCCTCAAAAGGTTCTACAGCTGCACCATCGAGAGCATCCTGACTGGTTGCATCACTTCCTGGTATGGCAACTGCTCGGCCTCCTGCTACACTCTGTTTATTATCTATGCATAGTCACTTTAACTCTACCTACATGTACATATTCCCTCAATTACCTCAACTAACCTGTGCCCCCGCACATTGACTCTGTACCGGTACCCCCTGTATATAACCTCGCTACTGTTATTTATCTATTTTTTACTTAACTTATTTTTCTTAAAACTGCATTGTTGGTTAAGGGCTTGTAAGCATTTCACTGTAAGGTCTACACCTGTTGTATTCGGCGCATGTGATGAATAAAATGTGATTTGATTTGAATCTATTAACTAATTATAGGTACTGGGTTAGAGTTCCGGTTAAAACGTGACCTGTAACTTACTATGACACAACCAAACACAGATGTAAAACCAGAACTAAATATCTATTAGGTAGAATGCTCCTGGGGAACTGGCAGGTCGTTATTCTATTAGGTAGAATGCTCCTGGGGAACTGGCAGGTCGTTATTCTATTAGGTAGAATGCTCCTGGGGAGCTGGCAGGTCGTTATTCTATTAGGTAGAATGCTCCTGGGGAGCTGGCAGGTCGTTATTCTATTAGGTAGAATGCTCCTGGGGAGCTGGCAGGTCGTTATTCTATTAGGTAGAATGCTCCTGGGGAGCTGGCAGGTCGTTATTCTATTAGGTAGAATGCTCCTGGGGAGCTGGCAGGTCGTTATTCTATTAGGTAGAATGCTCCTGGGGAACTGGCAGGTCGTTATTCTATTAGGTAAAATGCTCCTGGGGAGCTGGCAGGTCGTTATTCTATTAGGTAGAATGCTCCTGGGGAGCTGGCAGGTCGTTATTCTATTAGGTAGAATGATCCTGGGGAACTGGCAGGTCGTTATTCTATTAGGTAGAATGCTCCTGGGGAACTGGCAGGTCGTTATTCTATTATGTAGAATGCTCCTGGGGAACTGGCAGGTCGTTATTCTATTAGGTAGAATGCTCCTGGGGAGCTGGCAGGTCGTTATTCTATTAGGTAGAATGCTCCTGGGGAGCTGGCAGGTCGTTATTCTATTAGGTAGAATGCTCCTGGGGAACTGGCAGGTCGTTATTCTATTAGGTAGAATGCTCCTGGGGAACTGGCAGGTCGTTATTCTTCATATTTGTCTGTTTCAGAAGTTCTTCCATTGAGGAGGAGTATTCAATCAAACTGTCTGTTATTATACAATACCACAACATGTGATCATATATTTTGTTGTGTGTGTGTGTGTTTGTATTGATTGATTGATTAATTGATTGACCCACCCACTACACAGGAACTAGTAGGTAGGAACATGTATCAATTGTTTTTATTGAACACAGGTATTTTAGAAGGTATGGTTTTAACATACAGCGTATGTAGTTCAAAGCCTACAAGAAAAGTTATTTAAATATTTATATATATCTATACAAATGTTTATGAAGGGTCAAAGAGCTTGTGTCGTAAACGTGGTTCTGGGGAGTGTACAAAGATAGACATGCACAACAAACTGTTTCTATGGCAACTAAATAGTCATCTTTACAAAATGGGTGAGTCTCAGAAATCTGGACTCACACACACACGCAAGCAACAGGCACACACACACACATACTCACCAACATAGTAACCCCAGACCCCAGTCTCTCACCAACATAGTAACCCCAGACCCCAGTCTCTCACCAACATAGTAACCCCAGACCCCAGTCTCTCACCAACATAGTAACCCCAGACCCCAGTCTCTCACCAACATAGTAACCCCAGACCCCAGTCTCTCAGTTCTAAAAGGGTTAAACACTCTGATGGCATTGATTGCACTGTCCAGGTGGAGGCTGGAGGGGAAACTGTGTGTGTGTGTGTGTGTGTGTGTGTGTGTGTGTGTGTGTGTGTGTGTGTGTGTGTGTGTGTGTGTGTGTACCCCGCTCCTCTCCCTTGGCTCCCAAATGGCGGTGACCAGAAGTCCATGTCTCTACTTCCTGTTGTTCAGAATTAATAATCATCTCTGTCCGTCTCCATGGAGATTTGCTCCTCCTGCAAGGCACAAGGAAGGGGTTACTCTGTCTTTTCAGCTTTCTCCTCTTTATTGAGCGGTTCGCTGTTTTTCCGGGCGGTTCCTGTCTTTTCCGTCTCCTGACCAGAGGTTTTCCCATGGTTCCCGGCGGCAGAATGTTTGTCCAGGAAGTTGAGCATCTCACTGAGAACAGTCTGGAAGGTGCTGAGAGCCGCGCACACTGCCGGAGTCCCGAACCCATGGGTGATGAGACTGGAGAATATACACACACATATAAATGCACACTATATATCCCTAACCACAGACATCAGTATTGGAGCTGGTTGAAGCACCGAGCTGTCTGTTTAAACTACTGGCACACAGCTCAGACACCCATGCATACCCCACAAGACATGCCACCAGAGGTCTCTTCACAGTCCCCAAGTCCAGAACAGACTATAGGAGGTGCACAGTACTACATAGAGCCATGACTACATGGAACTATTCCACATCAGGTAAATGACGCAAGCATTAGAATCAGATTATAAAAACAGATAAAAATACACCTTATGGAACAGCGGGAACTGTGAAGCAACACAAATATAGGCACAGACACATGCACACACACATGATAACATACGCACTATACACACACGTACACATGGATTTTATATTGTAGATATGTGGTAGTGGAGTAGGGGCCTGAGGTCACACACTTTATATATTGTGAAATCTGTTGTTAAATGTATTGTAATGTTTTTAGAATTGTACAACTGCTTTAATTTTGCTGGACCCCAGGAAGAGCAGCTGCTGCCTTGGCAGCTAATGGGGATCCATAATAAATACAAATGTTATTTGTCACGTGCTTGGTAAACAAAAGGTGTGGACTAATAGTGAAATACTTCCCAACAATGCAGAGGGAAAGAAAGTTGAGAAATAATAACAGGTAATAATAAAAGTAATAATAAATCCACAATGAGTAACGATAACGTGGCTATATACACGGGGTACCAGTACTGAGTCCATGTGTAGGGGTACCAGGTAATAACGTGGCTATATACACGGGGTACCAGTACTGAGTCCATGTGCAGGGGTACCAGGTAATAACGTGGCTATATACACGGGGTACCAGTACTGAGTCCATGTGTAGGGGTACCAGGTAATAACGTGGCTATATACACGGGGTACCAGTACTGAGTCCATGTGTAGGGGTACCAGGTAATAACGTGGCTATATACACGGGGTACCAGTACTGAGTCCATGTGCAGGGGTACCAGGTAATAACGTGGCTATATACACGGGGTACCAGTACTGAGTCCATGTGCAGGGGTACCAGGTAATAACGTGGCTATTTACACGGGGTATCAGTACTGAGTCCATGTGTAGGGGTACCAGGTAATAACGTGGCTATATACACGGTCTACCAGTACTGAGTCCATGTGTAGGGGTACAAGGTAATTGAGGTAAATATGTACATATAACTAGGACTAAAGTGACAGATAATAAACAGTAGCAGCGGCGTATGTGATGAGTTAAAAAAGTGAGTGTAAAAAGGATCAATGCACATAGTCCAGGTAGCTATTTGGTTAACTATTTTACTAACTATTTAGCAGTCTTTTGGCTTGGGGGTAGAAGCTGTTCAGGGTACTGTTGGTTCCAGACTTGGTGCATCAGTACCGCTTGCCGTGCGGTAGCAGAGAGAACAGTCTATGACTTGGGTAGCAGAGTGGCTTTGACCATTTTTCTGGCCTTCCTCTGACACCGCCTGGTATAGAGGTCCTGGATGGCAGGAAGCTTGGCCCCACTGATGTACTGGGCAGTATGCAATACCCTCTGTAGTGCCTTTCGGCCGGAAAGATTGCCTGACACTAGCTAAAGTTGTACATATTGCGTATTACATGTGTGTGTGTGTGTGTGTGTGTGTGTGTGTACCTGAAGTGTGTGAGGTGTCTCTGTATATCCAGGTCCAGTATAGGTGTGGGTCTGGAGGAGCCAAGAGGAGAACGGTCCTGACTCAACAGGTCCTGGAACTCCTTACAGATCTGCCTAAAGGTCACAGGGCACATATTAGAGGTTAGGGGTCAGAGGATAAGGGTTCAGTGTATGTGTATGTGTATGTGTGTGTGTGTGTGTGTAATGGTGTGTGTGTTTCCGTGTGTGTAAGTGTATGTGTGTGTGTGTCTGTGTTTGTGTAAGTGTGTCTGTGTGTGTGTCGTACTTGGTGGCCAGCACCATCTTCTTGCGAGCACTCGTCTCCTTGGGTTCGTTGTGTTGACTGGCTAGGTGTTCTCCTGCTGCCTTGGTAGGAAACTCTGTCTCACACGTATAACCAAAGTCTCTGGCCAGGTGGAGCGCCTCACCTACAAACACATACATTATATTAGGATAGAGGGATGAGTTTTATTAGAATGTGTAGCTTGATAGAGGGATGAGTTTTATTAGAAGGTGTAGATTGATAGAGGGATGAGTTTTATTAGAGGGTATTGATTGATAGAGGGATGAGTTTTATTAGAATACCTAGATTGATAGAGGGATGAGTTTTATTAGAAACTGTGGATTGATAGAGGGATGAGTTTTATTAGAAGGTGTAAATTGAAAGAGGGATGAGTTTTATTAAAAAGTGTGGATTGATAGAGGGATGAGTTTTATTAGAAGGTGTAGATTGATAGAGGGATGATATTTACTAGAGAGTGTAGATATATAGAGGGATGAGTTTTATTAGAATGTGAAGATTGAGGGATGACTTTTATTAGAATACGTAGATTGATAGAGGGATGAGTTTTACTAGAGAGTGTAGATATATAGAGGGATGAGTTTTATTAGAAAGTGTGGATTGATAGAGGGATGAGTTTTACTAGAATGTGCAGATTGATAGAGGGATGAGTTTTACTAGAGAGTGTAGATATATAGAGGGATGAGTTTTATTAGAAGGTGTAGATTGAAAGAGGGATGAGTTTTACTAAACAGTGTAGATATAAAAAAAGGGATGAGTTCTATTAGAAGGTGTGGATTGAGAGAGGGATGTGTTTTATTAGAAGTTGTAGATTGATAGAGGGATGAGTTTTATTAGAAAGTGTGGATCGATAGAGGGATTATATTTATTAGAAGGTGTAGATTGATAGAGGGGTGAGTTTTACTAGAGAGTGTAGATATATAGATGGATGAGTTGTATTAGAATGTGTAGATTGATAGAGGGATAACTTTTATTAGAATACATAGATTGATAGAGGGATGAGTTTTACTAGAGAGTGTAGATATATAGAGAGATGAGCTTTATTAGAAAGTGTGGATTGAGAGAGGGATGAGTTTTATTAGAAGGTGTACATTGATACAGGGATGAGTTTTATTAGAAAGTGTGCATTGAGAGAGGGATGAGTTTTATTAGAAGTTGTAGATTGGTAGAGGGATGAGTTTTACTAGAAGGGGTAGATTGATAGAGGGATGAGTGTTATTAGTAGATGTAGATTGATAGAGGGATGAGTTTTATTAGAAAGTGTGGATTGATAGAGGGATGAGTTTTACTAGAGAGTGTAGATATATAGATGGACGGGTTTTATTAGAATGTGTATATTGATAGAGGGATAATTTTTAATAGAATACGTAGATTGATAGAGGGATTAGTTTTATTAAAACGTGTAGATTGATAGAGGGATGAGTTTTATTAGAAAGTGTGGATTGATAGAGGGGTGAGTTTTATTAAAACGTGTAGATTGATAGAGGGATGAGTTTTACTAGACAGTGTAGATAAATAGAGGGATGAGTTTTATTAGAAAGTGTGGATTGAGAGAGGGATGAGTTTTATTAGAAGGTGTAGATTGATAGAGGGATTACTTTTATTAGAAGTTGTAGATTGATAAAGGGATGAGTTTTATTAGAAAGTGTGGATTGATAGAGGGATGAGTTTTATTAGAAGTTGTAGATTGATAGAGGGATGAGTTTTACTAGAGAGTGTAGATATATAGAGGGATGAGTTTTATTAGAAAGTGTGCATTGAGAGAGGGATGGGTTTTATTAGAAGGTGTACATTGATAGAGGGATGAGTTTTATTAGAAGTTGTAGATTGATAGAGGGATGAGTTTTACTATAAGGGGTAGATTGATAGAGGGATGAGTTTTATTAGAATACGTAGATTGATAGAGGGATGAGTTTTATTAGAAGGTGTAGATTGATAGAGGGATGAGTTTTACTAGGATGTGTAGATTGATAGAGGGATGAGTTTTATTAGAAAGTGTGGATTGATAGAGGGATGAGTTTTATTAGAGAGTGTAGATATATAGAGAGATGAGGTTTATTAGAAAGTGTGGATTGAGAGAGGGATGAGTTTTACTAGAAGGGGTAGATTGATAGAGGGATGAGTTTTACTAGGATGTGTAGATTGATAGAGGGATGAGTTTTATTAGAAAGTGTGGATTGATAGAGGGATGAATTTTATTAGAGAGTGTAGATATATAGAGAGATGAGTTTTACTAGAATGTGTAGATTGATAGAGGGATGAGTTTTACTAGAAGGGGTAGATTGATAGAGGGATGAGTTTTACTAGAATGTGTAGATTGATAGAGGGATGAGGTTTATTAGAAGGTGTAGATTGATAGAGGGATTACTTTTATTAGAATACGTAGATTGATAAAGGGATGAGTTTTATTAGAAGGTGTAGATTGATAGAGGGATGAGTTTTACTAGAATGTGCAGATTGATAGAGGGATGAGTTTTACTAGAATGTGCAGATTGATAGAGGGATGAGTTTTACTAGAGAGTGTAGATATATAGAGGGATGAGTTTTATTAGAATTGTAGATTGATAGAGGGATGACTTTTATTAGAAAGTGTGGATTGATAGAGGGATGAGTTTTATTAGAAAGTGTGGATTGATAGAGGGATGAGTTTTATTAGAAGGTGTAGATTGAAAGAGGGATGAGTTTTACTAGACAGTGTAGATATATAGAGGGATGAGTTCTATTAGAAGGTGTGGATTGAGAGAGGGATGCGTTTTATTAGAGGGTGTAGATTGAAAGAGGGATTAGTTGTATTAGAAGGTGTAGATTGATAGAGGGATGAGTTTTATTAGAAGGTGTAGATTGATAGAGGGATGAGTTTTACTAGAGAGTGTAGATATATAGATGGATGAGTTGTATTAGAATGTGTAGATTGATAGAGGGATAACTTTTATTAGAATACATAGATTGATAGAGGGATGAGTTTTATTAGAAAGTGTGGATTGATAGAGGGATGAGTTTTATTAGAAGGTGTAGATTGATAGAGGGATGAGTTTTATTAGAAGGTGTGGATTGATAGAGGGATGAGTTTTATTAGAAGGTGTAGATTGATAGAGGGATGAGTTTTACTAGAGAGTGTGAATTGATAGAGGGATGAGTTTTATTAGAAGGTGTAGATTGATAGAGGGATGAGTTTTATTAGAAAGTGTGGATTGATAGAGGGATGAGTTTTATTAGAAGGTGTAGATTGATAGAGGGATGAGTGTTATTAGTAGATGTAGATTGATAGAGGGATGAGTTTTACTAGAGAGTGTGGATTGATAGAGGGATGAGTTTTACTAGAGAGTGTAGATTGATAGAGGGATGAGTTTTACTAGAGAGTGTAGATATATAGATGGACGGGTTTTATTAGAATGTGTATATTGATAGAGGGATAATTTTTAATAGAATACGTAGATTGATAGAGGGATTAGTTTTATTAAAACGTGTGGATTGATAGAGGGGTGAGTTTTATTAGAAGGTGTAGATTGATAGAGGGATGAGTTTTACTAGACAGTGTAGATAAATAGAGGGATGAGTTTTATTAGAATGTGTGGATTGAGAGAGGGATGAGTTTTATTAAAACGTGTGGATTGATAGAGGGGTGAGTTTTATTAGAAGGTGTAGATTGATAGAGGGATGAGTTTTACTAGACAGTGTAGATAAATAGAGGGATGAGTTTTATTAGAATGTGTGGATTGAGAGAGGGATGAGTTTTATTAGAAGGTGTAGATTGATAGAGGGATGAGTTTTATTAGAATACGTAGATTGATAAAGGGATGAATTTTATTAGAAAGTGTGGATTGATAGAGGGATGAGTTTTATTAGAAGTTGTAGATTGATAGAGGGATGAGTTTTACTAGAGAGTGTAGATATATAGAGGGATGAGTTTTATTAGAAAGTGTGCATTGAGAGAGGGATGGGTTTTATTAGAAGGTGTACATTGATAGAGGGATGAGTTTTATTAGAAGTTGTAGATTGATAGAGGGATGAGTTTTACTATAAGGGGTAGATTGATAGAGGGATGAGTTTTATTAGAATACGTAGATTGATAGAGGGATGAGTTTTATTAGAAGGTGTAGATTGATAGAGGGATGAGTTTTACTAGAATGTGCAGTTTGATAGAGGGATGAGTTTTACTAGAGAGTGTAGATATATAGAGGGATGAGTTTTACTATAAGGGGTAGATTGATAGAGGGATGAGTTTTATTAGAAAGTGTGGATTGATAGAGGGATGAGTTTTATTAGAGAGTGTAGATATATAGAGAGATGAGGTTTATTAGAAAGTGTGGATTGAGAGAGGGATGAGTTTTACTAGAAGGGGTAGATTGATAGAGGGATGAGTTTTATTAGAAGGTGTATATTGATAGAGGGATGAGTTTTACTAGAATGTGTAGATTGATAGAGGGATGAGTTTTACTAGAGAGTGTAGATATATAGAGGGATGAGTTTTATTAGAATTGTAGATTGATAGAGGGATGACTTTTATTAGAATACCTAGATTGATAGAGGGATGAGTTTTATTAGAAAGTGTGGATTGATAGAGGGATGAGTTTTATTAGAATACCTAGATTGATAGAGGGATGAGTTGTATTAGAAAGTGTGGATTGATAGAGGGATGAGTTTTATTAGAAGGTGTAGATTGAAAGAGGGATGAGTTTTACTAGACAGTGTAGATATATAGAGGGATGAGTTCTATTAGAAGGTGTGGATTGAGAGAGGGGTGCGTTTTATTAGAGGGTGTAGATTGAAAGAGGGATTAGTGTTATTAGAAGTTGTAGATTGATAGAGGGATGAGTTGTATTAGAAAGTGTGGATCGATAGAGGGATTATATTTATTAGAAAGTGTGGATTGATAGAGGGATGAGTTTTACTAGAGAGTGTAGATATATAGATGGATGAGTTGTATTAGAATGTGTAGATTGATAGAGGGATAACTTTTATTAGTATATGTAGATTGATAGAGGGATGAGTTTTATTAGAAAGTGTGGATTGATAGAGGGATGAGTTTTACTAGACAGTGTAGATAAATAGAGGGATGAGTTTTATTAGAAAGTGTGGATTGAGAGAGGGATGAGTTTTATTAGAAGGTTTAGATTGATAGAGGGATTACTTTTATTAGAATATGTAGATTGATAAAGGGATGAGTTTTATTTGAAAGTGTGGATTGATAGAGGGATGAGTTTTATTAGAAGTTGTAGATTGATAGAGGGATGAGTTTTACTAGAGAGTGTAGATATATAGAGGGATGAGTTTTATTAGAAAGTGTGCATTGAGAGAGGGATGGGTTTTATTAGAAGGTGTAGATTGATAGAGGGATGAGTTTTACTAGAAGGGGTAGATTGATAGAGGGATGAGTTTTACTAGAATGTGTAGATTGATAGAGGGATGACTTTTATTAGAATACGTAGATTGATAGAGGGATGAGTTTTATTATAAGGTGTAGATTGATAGAGGGATGAGTTTTACTAGGATGTGTAGATTGATAGAGGGATGAGTTTTATTAGAAAGTGTGGATTGATAGAGGGATGAGTTTTATTAGAGAGTGTAGATATATAGAGAGATGAGGTTTATTAGAAAGTGTGGATTGAGAGAGGGATGAGTTTTACTAGAAGGGGTAGATTGATAGAGGGATGAGTTTTACTAGAGAGTGTAGATATATAGAGGGATGAGTTTTATTAGAATTGTAGATTGATAGAGGGATTACTTTCATTAGAATACGTAGATTGATAGAGGGATGAGTTTTATTAGAAGGTGTAGATTGATAGAGGGATGAGTTTTACTAGAATGTGCAGATTGATAGAGGGATGAGTTTTACTAGAGAGTGTAGATATATAGAGGGATGAGTTTTATTAGAATTGTAGATTGATAGAGGGATGACTTTTATTAGAATACCTAGATTGATAGAGGGATGAGTTTTATTAGAAAGTGTGGATTGATAGAGGGATGAGTTTTATTAGAAAGTGTGGATCGATAGAGGGATTATATTTATTAGAAGGTGTAGATTGATAGAGGGGTGAGTTTTACTAGAGAGTGTAGATATATAGATGGATGAGTTGTATTAGAATGTGTAGATTGATAGAGGGATAACTTTTATTAGAATACATAGATTGATAGAGGGATGAGTTTTATTAGAAAGTGTGGATTGATAGAGGGATGAGTTTTATTAGAAGTTGTAGATTGATAGAGGGATGAGTTGTATTAGAAAATGTTGATTGATAGAGGGATGAGTTATATTAGAAGGTGTAGATTGATAGAGGGATGAGTTTTACTAGAGAGTGTAGATATATAGAGAGATGAGCTTTATTAGAAAGTATGGATTGAGAGAGGGATGAGTTTTATTAGAAGGTGTACATTGATACAGGGATGAGTTTTATTAGAAGGTGTAGATTGATAGAGGGATGAGTGTTATTAGTAGATGTAGATTGATAGAGGGATGAGTTTTATTAGAAAGTGTGGATTGATAGAGGGATGAGTTTTATTAGAAGGTGTAGATTGATAGAGGGATGAGTTTTACTAGACAGTGTAGATAAATAAAGGGATGAGTTTTATTAGAAAGTGTGGATTGAGAGAGGGATGACTTTTATTAAAACGTGTGGATTGATAGAGGGGTGAGTTTTATTAGAATATGTAGATTGATAAAGGGATGAGTTTTATTAGAAAGTGTGGATTGATAGAGGGATGAGTTTTATTAGAAGGTGTAGATTGATAGAGGGATGAGTTTTATTAGAAGGTGTAGATTGATAGAGGGATGAGTTTTACTAGAAGGGGTAGATTGATAGAGGGATGAGTTTTATTAGGAGGTGTAGATTGATAGAGGGATGAGTTTTACTAGAGAGTGTAGATATATAGATGGACGGGTTTTATTAGAATGTGTATATTGATAGAGGGATTAGTTTTATTAAAACGTGTGGATTGATAGAGGGATGAGTTTTATTAGAATACGTAGATTGATAGAGGGATGAGTTTTACTAGACAGTGTAGATAAATAGAGGGATGAGTTTTATTAGAAAGTGTGGATTGAGAGAGGGATGAGTTTTATTAGAAGGTGTAGATTGATAGAGGGATGAGTTTTACTAGACAGTGTAGATAAATAGAGGGATGAGTTTTATTAGAAAGTGTGGATTGAGAGAGGGATGAGTTTTATTAGAAGGTGTAGATTGATAGAGGGATTACTTTTATTAGAATACGTAGATTGATAAAGGGATGAGTTTTATTAGAAAGTGTGGATTGATAGAGGGATGAGTTTTATTAGAAGTTGTAGATTGATAGAGGGATGAGTTTTACTAGAGAGTGTAGATATATAGATGGACGAGTTTTATTAGAATGTGTATATTGATAGAGGGATGAGTTTTATTAGAAAGTGTGGATCGATAGAGGGATTATATTTATTAGAAGGTGTAGATTGATAGAGGGGTGAGTTTTACTAGAGAGTGTAGATATATAGATGGATGAGTTGTATTAGAATGTGTAGATTGATAGAGGGATAACTTTTATTAGAATACATAGATTGATAGAGGGATGAGTTTTATTAGAAAGTGTGGATTGATAGAGGGATGAGTTTTATTAGAAAGTGTGGATTGATAGAGGGATGAGTTTTATTAGAAAGTGTGGATTGATAGAGGGATGAGTTTTATTAGAAGGTGTAGATTGATAGAGGGATGAGTTTTATTAGAAGTTGTAGATTGATAGAGAGATGAGCTTTATTAGAAAGTGTGGATTGAGAGAGGGATGAGTTTTATTAGAAAGTGTGGATTGATAGAGGGATGAGTTTTACTAGAAGGGGTAGATTGATAGAGGGATGAGTTTTACTAGAGAGTGTAGATATATAGATGGACGAGTTTTATTAGAATGTGTATATTGATAGAGGGATAATGTTTAATAGAATACGTAGATTGATAGAGGGATTAGTTTTATTAAAACGTGTGGATTGATAGAGGGATGAGTTTTACTAGACAGTGTAGATAAATAGAGGGATGAGTTTTATTAGAAAGTGTGCATTGAGAGAGGGATGGGTTTTATTAGAAGGTGTACATTGATAGAGGGATGAGTTTTACTAGAAGGGGTAGATTGATAGAGGGATGAGTTTTATTAGAAGGTGTAGATTGATAGAGGGATGAGTTTTACTAGAATGTGTAGATTGATAGAGGGATGACTTTTATTAGAATACGTAGATTGATAGAGGGATGAGTTTTATTAGAAGGTGTAGATTGATAGAGGGATGAGTTTTACTAGGATGTGTAGATTGATAGAGGGATGAGTTTTATTAGAAAGTGTGGATTGAGAGAGGGATGAGTTTTATTAGAGAGTGTAGATATATAGAGAGATGAGGTTTATTAGAAAGTGTGGATTGAGAGAGGGATGAGTTTTATTAGAATGCGTAGATTGATAGAGGGATGTGTTTTTTTTCAAGGTGTAGATTGATAGAGGGATGAGTTTTACTAGAAGGTGTAGATTGGTAGAGGGATGTGTTTTTTTTCAAGGTGTAGATTGATAGAGGGATGAGTTTTACTAGAAGGTGTAGATTGGTAGAGGGATGACTTTTATTAGAATGCGTAGATTGATAGAGGGATGAGTTTTATTAGAAGGTGTAGATTGATAGAGGGATGAGTTTTATTAGAAGTTGTAGATTGATAGAGGGATGAGTTTTATTAGAAGTTGTAGATTGATAGAGGGATGAGTTTTATTAGAAGGTGTAGATTGATAGAGGGATGAGTTTTATTAGAAGTTGTAGATTGATAGAGGGATGAGTTTTTTTTCAAGGTGTAGATTGATAGAGGGATGAGTTTTACTAGAATGCGTAGATTGATAGAGGGATGAGTGTTATTAGAAGGTGTAGATTGATAGAGGGATGAGTTTTATTAATAGGTGTAGATTGATAGAGGGATGAGTTTTATTAGAATGTGTAGATTGATAGAGGGATGAGTTATTAGAAGTTGTAGATTGATAGAGGGATGAGTTTTACTAGGAGGTGTAGATTGATAGAGGGATGAGTTTTATAAGAAGGTGTAGATTGAGAGAGGGATGAGTTTTAT
>NC_059227.1:40494945-40504945 GCF_020615455.1 Coregonus clupeaformis | reverse complement strand
TACTATCACAGCAACAGAGAGTGATAAGGTAAACATACTATTACAGCAACAGAGAGTGAAAAGGTATTATTATATTAAAAAAGGTAAACATACTATCACAGCAACACAGAGTGATAAGGTAATGATACTATCACTGCAACAGAGAGTGATAAGGTAATGATACTATCACAGCAACAGAGAGTGATAAGGTAATGATACTATCACAGCAACAGAGAGTGATAAGGTAAACATAATATTACAGCAACAGAGAGTGAAAAGGTAAACATACTATCACAGCAACAGAGAGTGATAAGGTAATGATACTATCACAGCAACAGAGAGTGATAAGGTAATGATACTATCACAGCAACAGATAGTGATAAGGTAATGATACTATCACAGCAACAGAGAGTGATAAGGTAATGATACTATCACAGCAACAGAGAGTGATAAGGTAAACATACTATCACAGCAACAGAGAGTGATAAGGTAAACATACTATCACAGCAACAGAGAGTGATAAGGTAAACATACTATCACAGCAACAGAGAGTGATAAGGTAAATATACTATTACAGCAACAGAGAGTGATAAGGTAATGATACTATCACTGCAACAGAGAGTGATAAGGTAAACATACTATTACAGCAACAGAGAGTGAAAAGGTATTATTATATTAAAAAAGGTAAACATACTATCACAGCAACAGAGAGTGATAAGGTAATGATACTATCACAGCAACAGATAGTGATAAGGTAATGATACTATCACAGCAACAGAGAGTGATAAGGTAATGATACTATTACAGCAACAGATAGTGATAAGGTAATGATACTATCACAGCAACAGAGAGTGATAAGGTAATGATACTATCACAGCAACAGAGAGTGATAAGGTAATGATACTATCACAGCAACAGAGCGTGATAAGGTAAATATACTATTACAGCAACAGAGAGTGATAAGGTAAACATACTATTACAGCAACAGATAACAGGTAAAATAGCGGAAAGCAGGTAGCTCTTTGTTCTCCACACCAAGCTGGAGCTAAAAGGTTTTTATCTGTATCTTTTTTACCACACAAACACCTGGAAAAGTCTGGTTTCAACAGACTATTGGATTCAAATCAGAGTGAATGATCTCTTTCTACACCATAAGGCTATATTTCATTATACAGTTCATTTGTCAACAATAACAAATAATAAAAACAGTCATAAGGTCTTTACTAATGACATCAAAACATCCTCCAGTTATTACTGTGAAGACCAACACAATGAAATTATTATTTGTTGATCTTGCTGAAGGCATAGCACAACTATAGATTTATCTCATAATCATATTATTTTACATTTTTTTAAATAATTTTTTGACATTTAGCAGACGCTCTTATCCAGAGTCACTTACAGTATGTGCATACATTATTTTTTTAATTTTTCATACTGGCCCCCCGTGGGAATCGAACCCACAACCCTGGCGTTACCAACAGAGCTACATCCCTGCAGGCCATTCCCTCCCCTACCCTGGACGACGATGGGCCGGCTACGACAGAGCCTGGATTCGAACCAGGATCTTGGATTCGAACCAGCCTTAGACCACTGCGCCACTCAGGAGAGTATTATTATTATATTTATTCTGTCTGCTCTAGAGCGTAAACTATTTAAGCAATTAACACGAAACCAATATCCAAATATCCAGACTGCCCCAATTTAGATTGATTGAGAAAATGTTTTTGATAGCTTTCAAACTTAGTGAGCAGGTTGATGTTTATTGTCATGAGTCTTGTCCTGGGGGCAGAACTGAGCGATTTCCCCTTAGATAGGCCAGTTACAAAGTCAACATTGGCGGTAGGCTATTGGATAAATGTATGAAAACAAAACATTTTGGTCTTAATTTAAGTTTAGGATTAGGCATTAGGGTTAGCAGTGTGGTTATGGTTAGGGTTAGGGTTAGGGTTAGGGTTAGGGTTAGGGTTAGGGTTAGGGTTAGTTTCTAAATCTGATCGTATGAGCTGTCAACAACAACATTTTTATACCGATTTGTTTATACTATTTATACTTTTTGTATAAATGAACAAGGGTTTAAATAAAAACCACAGGAATACAGAGGTAGCAATTCAAAATGGTCCTGCTCCTTGGCCGGTTAGGGTTAGGGTTAGGGTTAGGGTTAGGGTTAGCTACAAGACCAAAGATAAAACATTCAAGCTATTCTAAATTCACATTCTTAAAAACTTTTTTCAACTTATAACTATGTACTGTATATTTTTGCAAAAATGTGCATGAAATAACTCACTAACAGTAACTCTTGAACCGTTCAAGCTAGAGACACCAAACCAACTTTCACTTGTTCAGGCTACCCTAACTTCACATTCTTTAAAAATTTGATAAACTATAAACAGAGGTAATTAGCATAAATTAGCACAACATTTCATGGATACAATGCCAAAAATAGACATTTTAAATGCATTTACAGAAGCAATTAGGGTTACGTTCCTTGCTCAAGGGCACATCAACAGATGTTCCCCCTAGTCAGCTCGGGATTCAAACCAGCGAACTTTTGATTTAGTGGCCCAACCCTCTTAACGGTGGGCAACCTGCCATCCCATAAATAGTAGCAAAGTCACCACATTTTCTTCAGGATTTTTATTTTTTTTATTTTTTTTGTTACTTTTCTAGTTATTATTATTACTGTTATTATTATTATTACTATTTTGTACTGTCATTACAACTGTAATTATTAATATTAAGCTACTATAACTGTTATTGTTATTATTCATGTTATTGTTTCTTGTTGTTGTCGTTGTTGTTAGGCAATATGATTTTTAATGTATTATTTTCATTTTTACTTTTCATAATAGAGTTCGTTTGAGAATGACTGATCAGAGTGAAAGGATGATGCACTCTCTATTCTACAATGGAAGTTGATAGTGTCAAGTAAACCAGCTTCAGGCAGAGTAGTAGAATTGTCTTGATTGAAGTGAAAGTATACATCATGACCGGACATTTCACTTACTAATTTAACAACTTTAAAAAACAAACTGACAGAAACATTTAAAAATAGTACCGTGGTGTGTCATAAAATTGGCTAATTCAACTAAAATATATTTTCACTTGATTTAGATAATGCTTCCATCTTGTCTTTTCGATTCTTCAGTTGACCAGACAGAGAAGGAGATGGGGGTATTCGTGTTAATGTGTGTTTAAAGTGTGTCTTACCTCTTCGGATGACGCCACCTTGGCCATTGAGCATGAGCCCGCACTGCGCCTCCACGGAGCCCTGAAACGGTGTCACATTATTCATAATAATAACAGCAACAATAAGAATAAGAACACGTTTATTAATAATAGCAATAATAATAATACATTTGTATTAATAATAATAATAATAATAATAATAATAATAATAATAATAATAATAATAATAATAATAATAATAATAATGCATTAATAAGGTCCAAAGAGAAACGATCAAGAATGAGAATCAAGAAACACACAAATGCAGCTCGGCACAATGCGTCAACCTCCGGATGGGCGAGAACGCTGATATCTGCACCTACCTGTTGTTACCGCTTATAACCAATCATAACCACAAATGTGGCAGCATGTGGAACCTGTTAAAAATGGCTGCGTGCAGAGCCTGATCAAAATGACTGAGGAACACGGGCTCTTATTGAAAAGGAGCCTGTTAATCCCCGGTGTGAGCCGCGAGGCGGCCGGGCACAGACACCGCTGTCTATCTCGCGCCACATGGAACAGGCCGTGTTAGTCTTTTTAACAAACTCTGTCTGTATAGTATCTTTTTACTCCGAAGCTAAAGTGATTATAAAATCAATATACAAAACGCAGAGGTCTTGCATATATTAAGTGTCTAACAGGAGAAAGGGTTAGGGTTAGGCAGGCTGACGGGGGAAAGGTGTGGCAGCTCTTTTGTGGAGCATGAAAATCTCTTTACCCGCTCAAACATGCGATGTCTGTTTCTGCACGCGCTGGATCAGACCGCATCTGTTCTACTCAGGTTCACGTGCCTTTTATTTCTAAAGAAGGTCGAAGACCTATTCTGTGTGTGTGAGCCCCCTTGCTCGGTCGTGTGTGAGTGTGTGTGTGTGTGTGTGTGTGTGTGTGTGTGTGCGTGCCTGTGTGTGCGTGTGTGGCCCTCTACCCTTCCTACCAACACACCACTCACAGATCTGATAACAATCTACATAATGAAAGTGGTAAAGATGGTGACATATTGAAATATATTAACATCTAAATAAAAACAATATTCTTATAATCAGAATCAGAATATCAGTTATCCTCATCACCATCAACCATAATAGCCTAAATAAGAAAATATTCACAACAGAAAGAACAATATGGTAGGCTATTGGTTCTAGAACACCATCCCCATTATCAGTATTATTATTATTATTACTATTATTATTATTATTATTATTATTATAGATCGTACCAGGATACGAATTTACTATGCCATGCTATGCTATGTTATTCATATTATTATTCAACAAGTTATCATATATCCCTATATTACTATTATGAATGAAGTAGTTATCATATAAACCTATATTAATATTAATGAACTAGTTATCATATAATCCTATATTTATATGAATCAAGTAATCAGATAAATCTATATTATTATCAGTTGATCTGCCTTGAGCAAGGAACTTAACCCTAATTTGCTCCTGTAAAACAACACATTACACTGCACCTATCGTAGTACTATGACTGACCCTGTAAAACAACACATTACACTGCACCTATCGTAGTACTATGACTGACCCTGTAAAACAACACATTACACTGCACCTATCGTAGTACTATGACTGACCCTGTAAAACAACACATTACACTGCACCTATCGTAGTACTATGACTGACCCTGTAAAACAACACATTACACTGCACCTATCGTAGTACTATGACTGACCCTGTAAAACAACACATTACACTGCACCTATCGTAGTACTATGACTGACCCTGTAAAACAACACATTACACTGCACCTATCGTAGTACTATGACTGACCCTGTAAAACAACACATTACACTGCACCTATCGTAGTACTATGACTGACCCTGTAAAACAACACATTACACTGCACCTATCGTAGTACTATGACTGACCCTGTAAAACAACACATTACACTGCACCTATCGTAGTACTATGACTGACCCTGTAAAACAACACATTACACTGCACCTATCGTAGTACTATGACTGACCCTGTAAAACAACACATTACACTGCACCTATCGTAGTACTATGACTGACCCTGTAAAACAACACATTACACTGCACCTATCGTAGTACTATGACTGACCCTGTAAAACAACACATTACACTGCACCTATCGTAGTACTATGACTGACCCTGTAAAACAACACATTACACTGCACCTATCGTAGTACTATGACTGACCCTGTAAAACAACACATTACACTGGATCTATCATACTGCTATTACTGACCCTGTAAAACAACACATTACACTGGATCTATCATACTGCTATTACGGACCCTGTAAAACAACACATTACACTGGATCTATCATACTGCTATTACTGACCCTGTAAAACAACACATTACACTGGATCTATCATACTGCTATTACTGACCCTGTAAAACAACACATTACACTGGATCTATCATACTGCTATTACTGACCCTGTAAAACAACACATTACACTGGATATATCATACTGCTATTACTGACCCTGTAAAACAACACATTACACTGGATCAATCATACTGCTATTACGGACCCTGTAAAACAACGCATTAGACCTATCAGGTGTTTGTGACAATAACACATTTGTTATATTATTTACAAAAACAAATATTATTAATAATATGTTAACCCTATATTAATATTATGAATCAAGTAGTTATCATTTAAACCTATATTAATAGTATTAATCAATGTATTATTTAAACCTATATTAATAGTATTAATCAATTTGTTATCATTTAAACCTATATTAATATTATGAATCAAGTAGTTATCATTTAAACCTATATTAATAGTATTAATCAATTTGTTATAATTTAAACCTATAGTAATATTACTTACAAGTGCATTAATTATAAAATAGCTCTATATTAATATATATCTAGGCCTACCAGTTGAATCACTTCTAGTATCCTAGTAGTTTGGTTGTACAGTTGAAAAAGGAATATTTCAATAAAGGAATGATCTTTCTGTCCCGTGCAGCGTGTTTAACCGGAGATGTTTCTGTCCCGTGCTGCATGTGTTTAACCGGAGCCGCGGCTCAGATGTTGTGGAAGAAAGAACCGGTTGATTGACATTAAGTCGGTAATTGGATAAACTACGGTGCTTTATGGCGCTAGAGCGGCCCATTGTGCCGCGAACCCGGATCCCTTAATCCGCCTTTCAGAGGAGAAGAGAGAAACAGCGGCTTCACACCGCCTCACCAGCCGGACACACACACACACACACACACACACACACACACACACACACACACACACACACACACACACACACACACACACACACACACACACACACACACACACACACACACACACACACACACACAATTTATTTACATCTAAAAGAATAGTTAAAATATATGTCACGTGCATTTGGAGTAAAATAAAGGGTGGAGTGCATAATGGAAGTGGATTTCTCAGATTAACTGTTTAAATGCAGCATTTATTCTATTTCGTTTTATTCTAGATTACTTCATCTTCATTTGACAAATGTTGATTTAATTTCTCTCCATCGAGTGTAATATTAGCCTAATGTAGGTATCGACTGTCATTCATTGAATGTTATATTTCCATTTTGACTGAACCGTCCTCCTACTGCAGCGCGTGAGAGGGAACAGAGCTGGGCGGAGACGGACTTTGACAATAGAGATAGATAGAGGACTCATCTTTGTATCTGTGAAATTATAGCGTCTGTGACAGCATGGGCGCCATTGAGGCTACCTCCATTTTAAAGTAGTCAATTTTGTTCTTCATTGTCTGATTGCTCCCAACTCATAGGAATCCAGACCCAGTTGACTACTTTAAAATGGTGGAAGGCCTCAATGGCAATGTCCATTCTAAAACGGTTATATACATGGTGAGTACTATCTGTCTATCTATCTATCTATCTATCTATCTATCTATCTATCTATCTATCTATCTATCTATCTATCTATCTATCTATCTATCTATCTATCTATCTATCTATCTATCTATCTATCTATCTATCTATCTATCTATCTATCTATCTATCTATCTATCTATCTATCTATCTATCTCTCTATCTATCTATTTCTATGACTCTGACTGAGTAAGATAAGAGTTAGGGTTTAGGAGATAGGAGACAGGCTTAAGGAGCTATGAGCTAGGGCTTAGGAGTTAGGGCCTGAACATAACTTTGTAGTTCACTATAGCCAGTGTGGCTTTTGGATGAAAAATGTCAGCAACTGTGCTTGGTGTTTGATCAGGATTACAACAGTGGAGGAGAGGAGTAGAGAGGAGGGTTGAGGAGCAGAGAGGAGAGGAGTGGAGTGGAGTGGAGTGGAGAGGAGAGGTGAGGAGAGGAGAGGAGAGGAGAGGAGAGGAGAGGAGAGGAGAGGAGAGGAGAGGAGAGGAGAGGAGAGGAGAGGAGAGGAGAGGAGAGGAGAGGAGAGGAGAGGAGAGGAGAGGAGAGGAGAGGAGAGAGGAGGTACCTGCAGGTCATCCGCCCCAGGGGTAGGGAGCCCCAGACCTGCCGCAGGCAGCAGCCTCTGGTCGTGGTGCATGCCATACTGCCCGCCGTGTGACGTCATCAAAGACAGGTCATGTCTCCGGTAAGCGTCCAGGCAGCCCAACTCGCGCCGCTGCTGCTCATCCAGGCACGAGGACTTGAGTGCACGGGCACTGTGCAGGTTGATGAAGTCTGCATCTCCATGTGTTGCATGGTGAATCTGCTGGTAATACTGCCCAGAGTGGAGAGAGTTGAGGCCGTACGCCTCCGGTCCCACCGCGGGGTGGGAGTGCTGGAAGTCATAGTGGAAGGACTGGTGGTGCAGGGGGGTGTACTGGTGGTTGGTGGAGAAGTAGGGCGAGGCGAACTCTGTGGCCGCCGGGGGGTAGGCTGTGAGCGGCGAGGATGAGCTGTAGGCCACCGAGGAGTTGGCGACGCTCTCGAGGCAACCGAGCTGCATCAGACGGTAACTGTTGGACCCATCATGACGTATCTGAGAGGAAGAAAGGAAAGGAAAACATCGGCAGTGTCATTTCATTTACCATCTCTTTAACCCCCAGATGCCTCCCAAATATGCTCTCACACACGTTGACACAACTTAAAATTCAAAACGCTTAGAAAAAAATACATGAATATGTCATTCCATGAGCCCTCAGTGTGTTGTTCACAGTATCTGTCATTCTGCGTGCATCGTTTTAGAGCGCATGTTGTTCTGTTATTATTTTTATATTATTCCTATCGAACTGCGGTCTCAGCTATACGCGAGCTGGATGGCAGGTAAGTAGGGTGAGCCACCCTAGTATTCCGCCCTGAATGTTCTAATCACACCCGTTACCGGTTTTGCACAGAGGAGCCTCATCTGCCTTGCTCTCCATTCATTCTTTCTCTCCAGACTAATAAAAAAAAAAAAACTCCCATTACACCAAGACAGTCCTCTCCCCGGTCCCACGGTATCTGAAGCTCTGCTTTCTGGAGACTCATCACATTGATTTGTACTCTAAATCTGCATGTAGCCTATCAAACAGTTGTGATTACTATAACTGATACATAATATTCCTTAATGTTATTTATAATGAAGAATGAAGAGTGATAATGAATAAATACCTCGGAATCATGGACCAGGCCGGGAAATGTGGCTGACATGGTGTTGCTCCGTTAACCTGCTTTCCCTCTTGATCAAATAAATGCTTTCCGTTAAATCCCCAAAACGAGAGAAATGGAAAAAGTCCCCGCGTAGAGCCGCAGATAGCTGGTGAAACAGGAGCGTTTCCCCTCTGTACCAGTCACACCGGCTGGCGCGCCGATTTTGTACTTGCAGGGTATTTCTGTTGTGATGTCGTCGGTGGTCCCCTGATAATATAGTTACAAAATTAAGCATCAGCACTGAGGAATGGATGGAGGACAATAGACGAGCTAGCTGCTTCCATCCCAGGAGACAAGGAATAAATATTGTATCTTCCCTAATAAGGAACCGACACTCTTTCAACATTTTCATCAATTTTTGTGGACATTTTCTTTTTGCTCGTTTGTATTTCCTTTGTTCGTTTTACCCACATGGCTTAAACCTAGGCTATTACATCAGGAAGGCTGTAACAACAGGAATGTAAGTTGATTTTAAAACATCCCCTGGTTTATGTATTGATTATTAAATACAAATGTATTTTCGTTTAAACTAAATGTGTTTTATGTATTTTATTTTTCAAACAGAGGACGTCAACGAATATCTATTAACCCCATTATGATTACTACGACTATTGCCATATTACTCCTACTATTATTATTGTTGTTTTATTGTTATTATTATCCTTATTATTGGTGTTTAATTATTATCATTATTTTATCTTATAATATACCTTTTTATTGTGGTTATTATTATTATACTATAGTCATTGTTTTTAAATCTAATAGACTCGATATTAAACAGTAATATCTCCTCCAGATGTCTTTGGAAATAACGAAGATATTATGTTTTGATCGGAATTATAAATATGGAATGAGTGTACTACCTGGAAAGAAGATAATTTCGTGGAGATTAGTAACGAGAATAATCAGGAGATAATTTCTGCTAAAAAAAATAATATATATATTTTTAAAATCCTAACAGCTCTGGATTTCTCTGAGCAAAAAACTTCGTGACTTTTCTCTTATGTCATGAATGGAACATGGACATTTATAACGTACATTTATAGGCTAACAAAATGGCATTTCACAGTGAATTGTTGAGGCATTGTGATATTACCAGGAGAAGTTTGTGTGTTTTTCTGCTCTGATGGGGCTTCAGCTCATGAGAGAAACAGAGACACCGACTCATCTCTGTTCTTTGGC
>NC_059227.1:40427445-40492445 GCF_020615455.1 Coregonus clupeaformis | reverse complement strand
GTCTTCAGCGTCTTAATGTTGTCTCTTAGATGAGACACTATTACCAACTCGTCTTCAGCGTCTTAATGTTGTCTCTTAGATGAGACACTATTACCAACTTGTCTTCAGCGTCTTAATGTTGTCTCTTAGATGAGACACTATTACCAACTCGTCTTCAGCGTCTTAATGTTGTCTCTTAGATGAGACACTATTACCAACTTGTCTTCAGCGTCTTAATGTTGTCTCTTAGATGAGACACTATTACCAACTTGTCTTCAGCGTCTTAATGTTGTCTCTTAGATGAGACACTATTACCAGCTTGTCTTCAACGTCTTAATGTTGTTTCTTAGATGAGACACTATTACCAGCTTGTCTTCAGCGTCTTGAGGTTGTTTTTTGTTGATTAAACCTCTTTGCTTTCATTGGGACTGGAATCTAATCGAAATATTCACGTGAAATAACCAAACCATTTACAGACCACTAATCTGAAAAACTGTGAAAACCTATAGGCCTTGTTGGAAATTTGGGATAATTTTTCTTGTACTTTCATAACACAACCAGCATAGGTCTAATTCTATAAAAAATATTGCAACGTTTTTAAATCAAGTTGAACCGTAATTTTGCAGGCTTTGGAACAGGCTTAGCTTGTGTTGTTTTTTCAATATGTCAAACCTGAAATATATATTTTTTAAAGGAATGCCAGATGGTTTCCTCTAAACGTCCTTTCTCCTCTCTTGCTCCCCTCTTGTCTCTACACAACGGGTTAGGGTTATGTATGGTATGGTATAGGGTTATGTATGGTATGGTATAGGGTTATGTATGGTATGGTATAGGGTTATGACTATAGGCCTACTGCCATTTCAGTTTCCAGCAGTGGATTTCAGTTATTAGCGGAAGTGCAAATGCTTCACGTGTGTAGGCTATATATTAATGCAATGCTGAATGTATTTATTTTTATTCATTGAATGTATTTGACAGAGACAGTACAAATCAATCCACATTTCATTACACCAATGTAAAGATGTATCAATTTAAAGCTAATTCTCATCAGTAGAGCAAGTTAAAATTAGCCTATATCAACAATATGTTAACAATTTGATAAATCAACAATATCGATATCAATAGCATACTACTACTACTACTACTACTACTAAAATAGACACCACCACAATCCAAGAAAAAATACACGTTTAAGAAATGTTTTAAATGAATAATTTCTAGAATAGCTATTTTAAGGGATGTAGGCCGATAGGTTGGATATTAATGTGTTGGATATTAATGTGTTGGATATTAATGTGTTGGATATTAATGTGTTGGATATTAACGTGTTGGATATTAATGTGTTGGATATTAATGTGTTGGATATTAATGTGTTGGATATTAATGTGTTGTGTTGAACGATGTGCTGAGGACTGTGTTGTATTGAATGATGTGCTGAGGACTGTGTTGTGTTGAACGATGTGCTGAGGACTGTGTTGTATTGAATGATGTGCTGAGGACTGTGTTGTGTTGAACGATGTGCTGAGGACTGTGTTGTATTGAATGATGTGCTGAGGACTGTGTTGTGTTGAACGATGTGCTGAGGACTGTGTTGTATTGAACGATGTGCTGAGGACTGTGTTGTATTGAACGATGTGCTGAGGACTGTGTTGTATTGAATGATGTGCTGAGGACTGTGTTGTGTTGAGGACTGTGGTGTGCTGAGGACTATGTTGTGTTGAGGACTGTGGTGTGTTGAGGACTGTGGTGTGTTGAGGACTGTGGTGTGTTGAGGACTGTGGTGTGTGCATGTGGCAAAGTTGTTGTAAACAGTCACCAGCAGACCCGTCGCCAGACCTCAGCGACTCATATGGCCTTGAGCATCTGTTACCTTTCCACCGTCAGCCACAATAAGAGTCTCCGACAGAATCTCCGTTATTATTATAAGGCGACATAACAATTGCCATGACAACAGCCTGGCACTGACCTACATAGCCCAGTAATGGGATGTTAGCCAGAATCAATGAACAATGCCTGGTTTATTTACAGATTAACACTAAATTAATTTCACAGCGCGATAGGTGTGGAGCAGGAAACAGTGGTCAGTATTTAAATGAAGCCTGTAGCCATGAGGCCAGAGCCCATTCAAAATGACCTTAGGGTCTAAATGGGAGCTTCTAATATGGCTGTAGTATTAACGACATTAGCGATGCATTATTTACACAGACTAACAGCCCAAATATAAACACATAGGCCTACAGACTGAAATGTCTCATTAATAGTGTAGATTCTAGCTTTTATTTGTAGTTAGGATGTTTTATTGTTTTAATTAAAAGCTATTATAGTGCTGTAGATTTAGTCTAAACCCTGAAAAGAAGTCTTGGTTCCTGCACCTCGAAACTCATCCCAGCCTACCTTCACCCCTCACCCTTACCCTCATCCCTAACCCATGGGCTACATCTCACCCTTCACCAGGACCCCTCAGTCATAGGCTACCCCTCAGTCACAGTCTCATACCCATAAAGTCATCATATAGTCGTTATAAGGAGCTGCCGGTAAGCCCGGGGAGCCAGCCGGTCATGGCCCGGTCACACCGCGGAGCGAAGGTATCCCCCCGTTATTCAGAACGACTTCTGACATCAGAAACACGTCAACATCCCGGCTACAAGCTACTGGTATCATTAACCGTTTGTCTACTTCATTAACAGAGTCATTGTTGTTCATTGTTCATTTAATTACTACCCCAGTCAGTCCATTCAGACCAGACACGTGCCATCTGCAATAAAAACAAAGGAGTGCAGAAAAAGGCCAATCTGCTCCTTCTCAGATGGCCAACAGACAGGAAGCAGACAGGCAGCAGACAGGCAACAGACAGGCAACAGACAGGCAGCAGACAGGCAGCAGACAGGCAGCAGACAGGCAGGCAGCAGACAGACAGGCAGCAGACAGGCAGCAGACAGACAGGCAGCAGACAGACAGGCAGCAGACAGGCAGCAGACAGGCAGCAGACAGGCAACAGACAGGCAGCAGACAGACAGGCAGCAGACAGACAGGCAGCAGACAGGCAGCAGACAGGCAGCAGACAGGCAACAGACAGGCAGCAGACAGACAGGCAGCAGACAGACAGGCAGCAGACAGACAGGCAGACAGACAGGCAGCAGACAGGCAGCAGACAGGCAGCAGACAGGCAGCAGACAGGCAGCAGACAGGCAGCAGACAGGCAGCAGACAGACAGGCAACAGACAGACAGGCAGCAGACAGGCAGCAGACAGACAACAGACAGACAGGCAGCATACAGACAGGCAGCAGACAGGCAGCAGACAGGCAGCAGACAGACAACAGACAGACAGGCAGCAGACAGACAGGCAGCAGACAGGCAGCAGACAGGCAGCAGACAGGCAGGCAGCAGACAGACAGGCAACAGACAGGCAGCAGACAGGCAGCAGACAGGCAGGCAGCAGACAGACAGGCAACAGACAGGCAGCAGACAGGCAGCAGACAGGCAACAGACAGGCAGCAGACAGGCAGCAGACAGACAGGCAGCAGACAGGCAGCAGACAGACAGGCAGCAGACAGGCAGCAGACAGGCAACAGACAGGCAGCAGACAGGCAGCAGACAGACAGGCAGCAGACAGGCAGCAGACAGACAGGCAGCAGACAGGCAGCAGACAGGCAGCAGACAGGCAGCAGACAGGCAGCAGACAGACAGGCAGCATACAGGCAGCAGACAGACAGGCAGCAGACAGGCAGCAGACAGGCAGCAGCGGGTCCAAGGGGAATTGATTTGTTGGTTGCATATTAAAAACGTTTTATGCATTTTGATAAATGATAATATGAAGACGAAATTAATTTGATCAAATTGAATTAATCAGACATCATCCATTAGGCTAATAATTATAAGCCTGGGTCTGGGCTGGGGTCATAGTAACTAAAGGCTGGGGAATTAGTAACTAAAGGCTGGGGGCATAGTAACTAAAGGCTGGGGTCATAGTAACTAAAGGCTGGGGTCATAGTAACTAAAGGCTGGGGGCATAGTACCTAAAGGCTGGGGGCATAGTAACTAAAGGCTGGGGGCATAGTAACTAAAGGCTGGGGGCATAGTAACTAAAGGCTGGGGGCATAGTAACTAAAGGCTGGGCATAGTAACTAAAGGCTGGCATAGTAACTAAAGGCTGGGGTCATAGTAACTAAAGGCTGGGGCATAGTAACTAAAGGCTTGGGGCATAGTAACTAAAGGCTGGGTCATAGTAACTAAAGGCTGGAGTCATAGTAACTAAAGGCTGGGGTCATAGTAACTAAAGGCTGGGGGCATAGTAACTAAAGGCTGGGGTCATAGTAACTAAAGGCTGGGGGCATAGTAACTAAAGGCTTGGGGCATAGTAACTAAAGGCTGGGGGCATAGTAACTAAAGGCTGGGGGCATAGTAACTAAAGGCTGGGGTCATAGTAACTAAAGGCTGGGGGCATAGTAACTAAAGGCTGGGGTCATAGAAACTAAAGGCTGGAGTCATAGTAACTAAAGGCTGGGGGCATAGTAACTAAAGACTGGGGGCATAGTAACTAAAGGCTGGGGGCATAGTAACTAAAGGCTGGGGGCATAGTAACTAAAGGCTGGGGGCATAGTAACTAAAGGCTGGGGGCAGAGTAACTAAAAGCTGGGGGCATAGTAACTAAAGGCTGGGGTCATAGTAACTAAAGGCTGGG
Organism: Coregonus clupeaformis; assembly: GCF_020615455.1. NCBI lineage: Eukaryota > Metazoa > Chordata > Actinopteri > Salmoniformes > Salmonidae > Coregonus > Coregonus clupeaformis. The sequence goes on along the minus strand of NC_059227.1, from coordinate 40,487,784 downwards.
GTCATAGTAACTAAAGGCTGGGGTCATAGTAACTAAAGGCTGGGGTCATAGTAACTAAAGGCTGGGGTCATAGTAACTAAAGGCTGGGGGTCATAGTAACTAAAGGCTGGGGGCATAGTAACTAAAGGCTGGGGGCATAGTAACTAAAGGCTGGGGGTCATAGTAACTAAAGGCTGGGGGCATAGTAACTAAAGGCTGGGGGCATAGTAACTAAAGGCTGGGGCATAGTAACTAAAGGCTGGGGGCATAGTAACTAAAGGCTGGGGTCATAGTAACTAAAGGCTGGGGGTCATAGTAACTAAAGGCTGGGGGTTATAGTAACTAAAGGCTGGGATCATAGTAACTAAAGGCTGGGGTCATAGTAACTAAAGGCTGGGGGCATAGTATCTAAAGGCTGGGGAATTAGTAACTAAAGGCTGGGGTCATAGTAACTAAAGGCTGGGGGCATAGTATCTAAAGGCTGGGGAATTAGTAACTAAAGGCTGGGGTCATAGTAACTAAAGGCTGGGGTCATAGTAACTAAAGGCTGGGGTCATAGTAACTAAAGGCTGGGGGCATAGTAACTAAAGGCTAGGGGCATAGTAACTAAAGGCTGGGGTCATAGTAACTAAAGGCTGGGAGCATAGTAACTAAAGGCTGGGGCATAGTAACTAAAGGCTGGGGGCATAGTAACTAAAGGCTGGGGTCATAGTAACTAAAGGCTGGGGGCATAGTAACTAAAGGCTGGGGTCATAGTAACTAAAGGCTGGGGTCATAGTAACTAAAGAATGGGGGCATAGTAACTAAAGGCTGGGGTCATAGTAACTAAAGGCTGGGGTCATAGTAACTAAAGAATGGGGGCATAGTATCTAAAGGCTGGGGGCATAGTAACTAAAGGCTGGGGTCATAGTAACTAAAGGCTGGGGGTCATAGTAACTAAAGGCTGGGGGCATAGTAACTGAAGGCTGGGGGCATAGTAACTAAAGACTGGGGTCATAGTAACTAAAAGCTGGGGTCATAGTAACTAAAGGCTGGGGTCATAGTAACTAAAGGCTTGGGGCATAGTAACTAAAGGCTGGGGGCATAGTAACTAAAGACTGGGGTCATAGTTACTAAAGGCTGGGGTCATAGTAACTAAAGGCTGGGGTCATAGTAACTAAAGGCTGGGGTCATAGTAACTAAAGGCTGGGGGCATAGTAACTAAAGGCTGGGGTCATAGTAACTAAAGGCTGGGGGCATAGTAACTAAAGGCTGGGGGCATAGTAACTAAAGGCTAAGGGGCATAGTAACTAAAGGCTGGGGCATAGTAACTAAAGGCTGGGGGCATAGTAACTAAAGGCTGGGGGCATAGTAACTAAAGGCTGGGGTCATAGTAACTAAAGGCTGGGGAATTAGTAACTAAAGGCTGGGGGCATAGTAACTAAAGGCTGGGGGCATAGTAACTAAAGGCTGGGGTCATAGTAACTAAAGGCTGGGGGCATAGTAACTAAAGGCTGGGGTCATAGTAACTAAAGGCTGGGGGCATAGTAACTAAAGGCTGGGGGCATGGTAACTAAAGGCTGGGGGCATAGTAACTAAAGGCTGGGGTCATAGTAACTAAAGGCTGGGGGCATAGTAACTAAAGGCTGGGGTCATAGTAACTAAAGGCTGGGGGCATAGTAACTAAAGGCTGGGGCATAGTAACTAAAGGCTGGGGCATAGTAACTAAAGGCTAGGGCATAGTAACTAAAGGCTGGGGTCATAGTAACTAAAGGCTGGGGGCAGAGTAACTAAAGGCTGGGGGCATAGTAACTAAAGGCTGGGGTCATAGTAACTAAAGGCTGGGTTCATAGTAACTAAAGGCTGGGGGCATAGTAACTAAAGGCTGGGGTCATAGTAACTAAAGGCTGGGGGCATAGTAACTAAAGGCTGGGGTCATAGTAACTAAAGGCTGGGGGCATAGTAACTAAAGGCTGGGGGCATAGTAACTAAAGGCTGGGGTTATAGTAACTAAAGGCTGGGGTCATAGTAACTAAAGGCTGGGGGCATAGTAACTAAAGGCTGGGGGCATAGTAACTAAAGGCTGGGGGCATAGTAACTAAAGGCTGGGGGCATAGTAACTAAAGGCTGGGGTCATAGTAACTAAAGGCTGGGGGCATAGTAACTAAAGGCTGGGGTCATAGTAACTAAAGGCTGGGGTCATAGTAACTAAAGGCTGGGGTCATAGTAACTAAAGGCTGGGGGCATAGTAACTAAAGGCTGGGGGCATAGTAACTAAAGGCTGGGGTCATAGTAACTAAAGGCTGGGGTCATAGGAACTAAAGGCTGGGGTCATAGTAACTAAAGGCTGGGGGCATAGTAACTAAAGGCTGGGGTCATAGTAACTAAAGGCTGGGGCATAGTAACTAAAGGCTGGGGGCATAGTAACTAAAGGCTAGTCATAGTAACTAAAGGCTGGGGCAGAGTAACTAAAGGCTAGGGGCATAGTAACTAAAGGCTGGGGTCATAGTAACTAAAGGCTGGGGTCATAGTAACTAAAGGCTTGGGGCAGAGTAACTAAAGGCTGGGGGCATAGTAACTAAAGGCTGGGGTCATAGTAACTAAAGGCTGGGGGCATAGTAACTAAAGGCTGGGGGCATAGTAACTAAATGCTGGGGTCATAGTAACTAAAGGCTGGGGGCATAGTAACTAAAGGCTGGGGCCATAGTAACTAAAGGCTGGGGTCCTAGTAACTAAAGACTGGGGGCGGGGCATAGTAACTAAAGGCTGGGGTCATAGTAACTAAAGGCTGGGGTCATAGTAACTAAAGGCTGGGGTCATAGTAACTAAAGGCTGGGGTCATAGTAACTAAAGGCTGGGGGCATAGTAACTAAAGGCTGGGGGCATAGTAACTAAAGGCTGGGGGCATAGTAACTAAAGGCTGGGGGCATAGTAACTAAAGGCTGGGGGCATAGTAACTAAAGGCTGGGGTCATAGGAACTAAAGAATGGGGTCATAGTAACTAAAGGCTGCCTCTCAAAGCCTCTTTGTCCTGGGTTTGGGATAGTTAAAAGGCCAGTGCCAGAGGACCTGAGGGACCTACTGGGTACATAACTTAAAAGCATGTCTGCATGTATTGGAGTGCATAATCGTGGATTGATTTAAAAACCAATAGAATAATTAATTCTAAAACTCACAGGCAGCCAGTGCAGAGACCTTAAAACCGGCATAATGTGTTCTTTCTGTCTGGACTTGGTCAGTACTCGTGCTGCAGCATTCTGTATGTTTTGCAGTTGACCAATGGCTTTCTTGGTTTGACCAGACAGGAGAGCATTACAGTAGTCAAGCCTGCTTGTAATAAAAGCATGGATGAGTCTCTCTGTATCAGCCTGAGAGAGAAACGGACTCACCTTGGCAATGTTCCTCAGTTGGTAAAAAGCTATTTTGGTCACATTCCTAATGTGTGATTCGAAATTTAGTTCAGAATCTAAAATAACACCTGGGTTTTTTACCTGGTGTTTTATCTTTATTGCCCGTGAATTAAAATGTGAGCCCAGATTTCACTAATTAAATCACTAATACAGTCTGTTTATACAGAAATGTAAAGTTGTGTACTCTCTTGCTATCTCTCTCAGAATGACCTTCTTGATCCAAACCAGTCAGGTTTCAAGACTGGTCATTCAACTGAGACTGCTCTTCTCTGTGTCACGGAGGCTCTCCGCACTGCTAAAGCTAACTCTCTCTCCTCTGCTCTTGTCCTTCTAGACCTGTCTGCTGCCTTTGATACTGTGAACCATCAGATCCTCCTCTCCACCCTCTCCGAGCTCGGCATCTCCGGCGCGGCTCACTCTTGGATTGCGTCCTACCTGACCGGTCGCTCCTACCAAGTGGCGTGGCGAGAAGCTGTCTCCGCACCACGTGCTCTCACCACTGGTGTCCCCCAGGGCTCAGTTCTAGGCCCTCTCCTATTCTCGCTATACACCAAGTCACTTGGCTCTGTCATATCCTCATATGGCCTCTCCTATCATTGCTACGCAGACGACACACAATTAATCTTCTCCTTTCCCCCTTCTGATAACCAGGTGGCGAATCGCATCTCTGCATGTCTTGCAGACATATCAGTGTGGATGATGGATCACCAACTCAAGCTGAACCTCGGCAAGACGGAGCTGCTCTTCCTCCCGGGGAAGGACTGCCCGTTCCATGATCTCGCCATCACGGTTGACAACTCCGTTGTGTCCTCCTCCCAGATTGCAAAGAGCCTTGGCGTGACCCTGGACAACACCCTGTCGTTCTCCGCTAACATCAAGGTGGTGACCCGATCCTGTAGGTTCATGCTCTACAACATTCACAGAGTACGACCCTGCCTTACACAGGAAGCGGCACAGGTCCTAATCCAGGCACTTGTCATCTCCCGTCTGGATTACTGCAACTCGCTGTTGGCTGGGCTCCCTGCCTGTGCCATTAAACCCCTACAACTCATCCAGAACGCCGCAGCCCATCTGGTGTTCAACCTTCCCAAGTTCTCTCACGTCACCCCGCTCCTCCGCACACTCCACTGGCTTCCAGTTGAAGCTCGCATCTGCTACAAGATCATGGTGCTTGCCTACGGAGCTGTGAGGGGAACGGCACCTCCGTACCATCAGGCTCTGATCAGTCCCTACACCCAAACAAGGGCATTGCGTTCATCCACCTCTGGCCTGCTGGCTCCCCTACCTCTGCGGAAGCACAGTTCCCGCTCAGCCCAGTCAAAACTGTTCGCTGCTCTGGCACCCCAATGGTGGAACAAGTTCCCTCACAACGCCAGGACAGCGGAGTCACTCACCACCTTCCGGAGACACTTGAAACCCCACCTCTTTAAGGAATACCTGGGATAGGATAAAGTAATCCTTCTACCCCCCCTTACCCAACCCCCCCCCCATCAAAAAAAAATAAACATATTGTAAAGTGGTTGTCCCACTGGCTATCATAAGGTGAATGCACCAATTTGTAAGTCGCTCTGGATAAGAGCGTCTGCTAAATGACGAAAATGTAATGTAAATGTGTGTCGTCTGCGTAGCAGTGAAAGGCAATGCTGTGCTTTCTGATAACGCTGCCAAGGGGTAACATACTGTATATAAACTGAACAGTACCGGATCCAAAATTGAACCCTGTGGAACGCCACATGATAGAGAAATGTTATGTTCACCAAGGGTGACAAAAAACTTTCGACTGGTTAAATAGGTCCTGAACCAATATAGAACTGGACCGGAGAGGACAACCACCTCTCCAGTCTGTCCAGAAGGACATCATGGTCAACAGAGGCCAACCATCTCTCCAGTCTCTCCAGAAAGACATCATGGTCTACAGAGGCTAACCACCTCTCCAGTCTGTCCAGAAGGACATCATGGTCAACAGAGGTCAAGCACCTCTCCAGTCTGTCCAGAAGGACATCATGGTCAACAGAGGACAACCCACCTCTCCAGTCTGTCCAGAAGGACATCATTGTCAACAGAGGTCAACCACCTCTCCAGTCTGTCCAGAAGGACATCATGGTCAACAGAGGCCAACCCACCTCTCCAGTCTGTCCAGAAGGACATCATGGTCAACAGAGGCCAACCCACCTCTCCAGTCTGTCCAGAAGGACATCATGGTCAACAGAGGCCAACCACCTCTCCAGTCTGTCCAGAAGGACATCATGGACAACAGAGGTCAACCACATCTCCAGTCTGTCCAGAAGGACATCATGGTCAACAGAGGCCAACCACCTCTCCAGTCTGTCCAGAAGGACATCATGGTCAACAGAGGCCAACCCACCTCTCCAGTCTGTCCAGAAGGACATCATGGTCAACAGAGGCCAACCCACCTCTCCAGTCTGTCCAGAAGGACATCATGGTCAACAGAGGCCAACCCACCTCTCCAGTCTGTCCAGAAGGACATCATGGTCAACAGTGTTGAATGCAGCACATAAATCTAAGAGCACAAGGACAGAGAGCTGTTTGGCTCTAAGATAATTTATTACTTTAGCTGAGGCTGTCTCTGTGCTGTGCTGGGCACAAAAAAACAGATTGGATTTTTTTTTTAATACAGTTGGCACTTCAATAAGTGAGGCTCTACAGTCTGAAGACAGCAATGTTTCAGTGATAGAGTATGAAAAGCTTTAGTCTGGGGATGGGGAGGCTTCAATAAGAGAGGCACTACAGTCTGAAGACAGCCATGTTTCAGTGATAGAGTATGAAAAGCTGTAGTCTGGGGGAGGGGCTTCAATAAGAGAGGCACTACAGTCTGAAGACAGCCATGTTTCAGTGATAGAGTATGAAAAGCTGTAGTCTGGGGGGGGGGCTTCAATAAGAGAGGCACTACAGTCTGAAGACAGCCATGTTTCAGTGATAGAGTATGAAAAGCTGTAGTCTGGGGGGAGGCTTCAATAAGAGAGGCACTACAGTCTGAAGACAGCCATGTTTCAGTGATAGAGTATGAAAAGCTGTAGTCTGGGGGAGGGGCTTCAATAAGAGAGGCACTACAGTCTGAAGACAGCCATGTTTCAGTGATAGAGTATGAAAAGCTGTAGTCTGGGGGAGGGCTTCAATAAGAGAGGCACTACAGTCTGAAGACAGCCATGTTTCAGTGATAGAGTATGAAAAGCTGTAGTCTGGGGGGGGGGGCTTCAATAAGAGAGGCACTACAGTCTGAAGACAGCCATGTTTCAGTGATAGAGTATGAAAAGCTGTAGTCTGGGGGGGGCTTCAATAAGAGAGGCACTACAGTCTGAAGACAGCCATGTTTCAGGGATAGAGTATGAAAAGCTGTAGTCTGGGGGAGGGGCTTCAATAAGAGAGGCACTACAGTCTGAAGACAGCAATGTTTCAGTGATAGAGTATGAAAAGCTGTAGTCTGGGGGAGGGGCTTCAATAAGAGAGGCACTACAGTCTGAAGACAGCCATGTTTCAGTGATAGAGTATGAAAAGCTGTAGTCTGGGGGGAGGCTTCAATAAGAGAGGCACTACAGTCTGAAGACAGCCATGTTTCTGTGATAGAGTATGAAAAGCTGTAGTCTGGGGGGGGCTTCAATAAGAGAGGCACTACAGTCTGAAGACAGCCATGTTTCAGTGATAGAGTATGAAAAGCTGTAGTCTGGGGGGGCAGGCTTCAATATGAGAGGCACTACAGTCTGAAGACAGCCATGTTTCAGTGATAGAGTATGAAAAGCTTTAGTCTGGGGGGAGGCTTCAATAAGAGAGGCACTACAGTCTGAAGACAGCCATGTTTCAGTGATAGAGTATGAAAAGCTGTAGTCTGGGGGAGGCTTCAATAAGAGAGGCACTACAGTCTGAAGACAGCCATGTTTCAGTGATAGAGTATGAAAAGCTGTAGTCTGGGGGGAGGGCTTCAATAAGAGAGGCACTACAGTCTGAAGACAGCCATGTTTCAGTGATAGAGTATGAAAAGCTGTAGTCTGGGGGGAGGTCTTCAATAAGAGAGGCACTACAGTCTGAAGACAGCCATGTTTCAGTGATAGAGTATGAAAAGCTGTAGTCTGGGGGGGGGGCTTCAATAAGAGAGGCACTACAGTCTGAAGACAGCCATGTTTCAGTGATAGAGTATGAAAAGCTGTAGTCTGGGGGAGGGCTTCAATAAGAGAGGCACTACAGTCTGAAGACAGCCATGTTTCAGTGATAGAGTATGAAAAGCTGTAGTCTGGGGGAGGGGCTTCAATAAGAGAGGCACTACAGTCTGAAGACAGCCATGTTTCAGTGATAGAGTATGAAAAGCTGTAGTCTGGGGGGAGGCTTCAATAAGAGAGGCACTACAGTCTGAAGACAGCCATGTTTCAGTGATAGAGTATGAAAAGCTGTAGTCTGGGGGAGGCTTCAATAAGAGAGGCACTACAGTCTGAAGACAGCCATGTTTCAGTGATAGAGTATGAAAAGCTGTAGTCTGGGGGAGGCTTCAATAAGAGAGGCACTACAGTCTGAAGACAGCCATGTTTCAGTGATAGAGTATGAAAAGCTGTAGTCTGGGGGGAGGCTTCAATAAGAGAGGCACTACAGTCTGAAGACAGCCATGTTTCAGTGATAGAGTATGAAAAGCTGTAGTCTGGGGGAGGGCTTCAATAAGAGAGGCACTACAGTCTGAAGACAGCCATGTTTCAGTGATAGAGTATGAAAAGCTGTAGTCTGGGGGGAGGCTTCAATAAGAGAGGCACTACAGTCTGAAGACAGCCATGTTTCAGTGATAGAGTATGAAAAGCTGTAGTCTGGGGGGGGGCTTCAATAAGAGAGGCACTACAGTCTGAAGACAGCCATGTTTCAGTGATAGAGTATGAAAAGCTGTAGTCTGGGGGGAGGCTTCAATAAGAGAGAGGCACTACAGTCTGAAGACAGCCATGTTTCAGTGATAGAGTATGAAAAGCTGTAGTCTGGGGGGGGGGCTTCAATAAGAGAGGCACTACAGTCTGAAGACAGCCATGTTTCAGTGATAGAGTATGAAAAGCTGTAGTCTGGGGGAGGCTTCAATAAGAGAGGCACTACAGTCTGAAGACAGCCATGTTTCAGTGATAGAGTATGAAAAGCTGTAGTCTGGGGGGGGGGGCTTCAATAAGAGAGGCACTACAGTCTGAAGACAGCCATGTTTCAGTGATAGAGTATGAAAAGCTGTAGTCTGGGGGGAGGCTTCAATAAGAGAGGCACTACAGTCTGAAGACAGCCATGTTTCAGTGATAGAGTATGAAAAGCTGTAGTCTGGGGGAGGGCTTCAATAAGAGAGGCACTACAGTCTGAAGACAGCCATGTTTCAGTGATAGAGTATGAAAAGCTGTAGTCTGGGGGGGAGGGTCTTCAATAAGAGAGGCACTACAGTCTGAAGACAGCCATGTTTCAGTGATAGAGTATGAAAAGCTGTAGTCTGGGGGAGGCTTCAATAAGAGAGGCACTACAGTCTGAAGACAGCCATGTTTCAGTGATAGAGTATGAAAAGCTGTAGTCTGGGGGAGGCTTCAATAAGAGAGGCACTACAGTCTGAAGACAGCCATGTTTCAGTGATAGAGTATGAAAAGCTGTAGTCTGGGGGGAGGGCTTCAATAAGAGAGGCACTACAGTCTGAAGACAGCCATGTTTCAGTGATAGAGTATGAAAAGCTGTAGTCTGGGGGGAGGCTTCAATAAGAGAGGCACTACAGTCTGAAGACAGCCATGTTTCAGTGATAGAGTATGAAAAGCTGTAGTCTGGGGGGGGGCTTCAATAAGAGAGGCACTACAGTCTGAAGACAGCCATGTTTCAGGGATAGAGTATGAAAAGCTGTAGTCTGGGGGAGGGGCTTCAATAAGAGAGGCACTACAGTCTGAAGACAGCCATGTTTCAGTGATAGAGTATGAAAAGCTGTAGTCTGGGGAGGGGCTTCAATAAGAGAGGCACTACAGTCTGAAGACAGCCATGTTTCAGTGATAGAGTATGAAAAGCTGTAGTCTGGGGGGGAGGCTTCAATAAGAGAGGCACTACAGTCTGAAGACAGCCATGTTTCAGTGATAGAGTATGAAAAGCTGTAGTCTGGGGGGGGGCTTCAATAAGAGAGGCACTACAGTCTGAAGACAGCCATGTTTCAGTGATAGAGTATGAAAAGCTGTAGTCTGGGGGGAGGCTTCAATAAGAGAGGCACTACAGTCTGAAGACAGCCATGTTTCAGTGATAGAGTATGAAAAGCTGTAGTCTGGGGGGAGGCTTCAATAAGAGAGGCACTACAGTCTGAAGACAGCCATGTTTCAGTGATAGAGTATGAAAAGCTGTAGTCTGGGGGGGGGGCTTCAATAAGAGAGGCACTACAGTCTGAAGACAGCCATGTTTCAGTGATAGAGTATGAAAAGCTGTAGTCTGGGGGGAGGCTTCAATAAGAGAGGCACTACAGTCTGAAGACAGCCATGTTTCAGTGATAGAGTATGAAAAGCTGTAGTCTGGGGGAGGGCTTCAATAAGAGAGGCACTACAGTCTGAAGACAGCCATGTTTCAGTGATAGAGTATGAAAAGCTGTAGTCTGGGGGGAGGCTTCAATAAGAGAGGCACTACAGTCTGAAGACAGCCATGTTTCAGTGATAGAGTATGAAAAGCTGTAGTCTGGGGGGGAGGGTCTTCAATAAGAGAGGCACTACAGTCTGAAGACAGCCATGTTTCAGTGATAGAGTATGAAAAGCTGTAGTCTGGGGGGAGGCTTCAATAAGAGAGGCACTACAGTCTGAAGACAGCCATGTTTCAGTGATAGAGTATGAAAAGCTGTAGTCTGGGGGAGGGCTTCAATAAGAGAGGCACTACAGTCTGAAGACAGCCATGTTTCAGTGATAGAGTATGAAAAGCTGTAGTCTGGGGGGAGGCTTCAATAAGAGAGGCACTACAGTCTGAAGACAGCCATGTTTCAGTGATAGAGTATGAAAAGCTGTAGTCTGGGGGGAGGGCTTCAATAAGAGAGGCACTACAGTCTGAAGACAGCCATGTTTCAGTGATAGAGTATGAAAAGCTGTAGTCTGGGGGGGGGGCTTCAATAAGAGAGGCACTACAGTCTGAAGACAGCCATGTTTCAGTGATAGAGTATGAAAAGCTGTAGTCTGGGGGAGGGGGCTTCAATAAGAGAGGCACTACAGTCTGAAGACAGCCATGTTTCAGTGATAGAGTATGAAAAGCTGTAGTCTGGGGAGGGGCTTCAATAAGAGAGGCACTACAGTCTGAAGACAGCCATGTTTCAGTGATAGAGTATGAAAAGCTGTAGTCTGGGGGAGGGCTTCAATAAGAGAGGCACTACAGTCTGAAGACAGCCATGTTTCAGTGATAGAGTATGAAAAGCTGTAGTCTGGGGGGAGGCTTCAATAAGAGAGGCACTACAGTCTGAAGACAGCCATGTTTCAGTGATAGAGTATGAAAAGCTGTAGTCTGGGGGAGGGGCTTCAATAAGAGAGGCACTACAGTCTGAAGACAGCCATGTTTCAGTGATAGAGTATGAAAAGCTGTAGTCTGGGGGAGGGCTTCAATAAGAGAGGCACTACAGTCTGAAGACAGCCATGTTTCAGTGATAGAGTATGAAAAGCTGTAGTCTGGGGGAGGGGCTTCAATAAGAGAGGCACTACAGTCTGAAGACAGCCATGTTTCAGTGATAGAGTATGAAAAGCTGTAGTCTGGGGGGGGGCTTCAATAAGAGAGGCACTACAGTCTGAAGACAGCCATGTTTCAGTGATAGAGTATGAAAAGCTGTAGTCTGGGGGGAGGGCTTCAATAAGAGAGGCACTACAGTCTGAAGACAGCCATGTTTCAGTGATAGAGTATGAAAAGCTGTAGTCTGGGGGGAGGCTTCAATAAGAGAGGCACTACAGTCTGAAGACAGCCATGTTTCAGTGATAGAGTATGAAAAGCTGTAGTCTGGGGGGAGGCTTCAATAAGAGAGGCACTACAGTCTGAAGACAGCCATGTTTCAGTGATAGAGTATGAAAAGCTGTAGTCTGGGGGAGGCTTCAATAAGAGAGGCACTACAGTCTGAAGACAGCCATGTTTCAGTGATAGAGTATGAAAAGCTGTAGTCTGGGGGGAGGCTTCAATAAGAGAGGCACTACAGTCTGAAGACAGCCATGTTTCAGTGATAGAGTATGAAAAGCTGTAGTCTGGGGGGAGGCTTCAATAAGAGAGGCACTACAGTCTGAAGACAGCCATGTTTCAGTGATAGAGTATGAAAAGCTGTAGTCTGGGGGGAGGCTTCAATAAGAGAGGCACTACAGTCTGAAGACAGCCATGTTTCAGTGATAGAGTATGAAAAGCTGTAGTCTGGGGGGGGCTTCAATAAGAGAGGCACTACAGTCTGAAGACAGCCATGTTTCAGTGATAGAGTATGAAAAGCTGTAGTCTGGGGGAGGCTTCAATAAGAGAGGCACTACAGTCTGAAGACAGCCATGTTTCAGTGATAGAGTATGAAAAGCTGTAGTCTGGGGGAGGCTTCAATAAGAGAGGCACTACAGTCTGAAGACAGCCATGTTTCAGTGATAGAGTATGAAAAGCTGTAGTCTGGGGGAGGGCTTCAATAAGAGAGGCACTACAGTCTGAAGACAGCCATGTTTCAGTGATAGAGTATGAAAAGCTGTAGTCTGGGGGGAGGCTTCAATAAGAGAGGCACTACAGTCTGAAGACAGCCATGTTTCAGTGATAGAGTATGAAAAGCTGTAGTCTGGGGGGGGGGCTTCAATAAGAGAGGCACTACAGTCTGAAGACAGCCATGTTTCAGTGATAGAGTATGAAAAGCTGTAGTCTGGGGGGGGGCTTCAATAAGAGAGGCACTACAGTCTGAAGACAGCCATGTTTCAGTGATAGAGTATGAAAAGCTGTAGTCTGGGGGGGGGCTTCAATAAGAGAGGCACTACAGTCTGAAGACAGCCATGTTTCAGTGATAGAGTATGAAAAGCTGTAGTCTGGGGGGAGGCTTCAATAAGAGAGGCACTACAGTCTGAAGACAGCCATGTTTCAGTGATAGAGTATGAAAAGCTGTAGTCTGGGGGAGGGCTTCAATAAGAGAGGCACTACAGTCTGAAGACAGCCATGTTTCAGTGATAGAGTATGAAAAGCTGTAGTCTGGGGGGAGGCTTCAATAAGAGAGGCACTACAGTCTGAAGACAGCCATGTTTCAGTGATAGAGTATGAAAAAGCTGTAGTCTGGGGGAGGCTTCAATAAGAGAGGCACTACAGTCTGAAGACAGCCATGTTTCAGTGATAGAGTATGAAAGCTGTAGTCTGGGGGAGGCTTCAATAAGAGAGGCACTACAGTCTGAAGACAGCCATGTTTCAGTGATAGAGTATGAAAAGCTGTAGTCTGGGGGGGGCTTCAATAAGAGAGGCACTACAGTCGAAGACAGCCATGTTTCAGTGATAGAGTATGAAAAGCTGTAGTCTGGGGGGGGGCTTCAATAAGAGAGGCACTACAGTCTGAAGACAGCCATGTTTCAGTGATAGAGTATGAAAAGCTGTAGTCTGGGGGGGAGGCTTCAATAAGAGAGGCACTACAGTCTGAAGACAGCCATGTTTCAGTGATAGAGTATGAAAAGCTGTAGTCTGGGGGGAGGCTTCAATAAGAGAGGCACTACAGTCCTGAAGACAGCCATGTTTCAGTGATAGAGTATGAAAAGCTGTAGTCTGGGGGAGGCTTCAATAAGAGAGGCACTACAGTCTGAAGACAGCCATGTTTCAGTGATAGAGTATGAAAAGCTGTAGTCTGGGGGAGGCTTCAATAAGAGAGGCACTACAGTCTGAAGACAGCCATGTTTCAGTGATAGAGTATGAAAAGCTGTAGTCTGGGGGGAGGCTTCAATAAGAGAGGCACTACAGTCTGAAGACAGCCATGTTTCAGTGATAGAGTATGAAAAGCTGTAGTCTGGGGGAGGGCTTCAATAAGAGAGGCACTACAGTCTGAAGACAGCCATGTTTCAGTGATAGAGTATGAAAAGCTGTAGTCTGGGGGGGAGGCTTCAATAAGAGAGGCACTACAGTCTGAAGACAGCCATGTTTCAGTGATAGAGTATGAAAAGCTGTAGTCTGGGGGGAGGCTTCAATAAGAGAGGCACTACAGTCTGAAGACAGCCATGTTTCAGTGATAGAGTATGAAAAGCTGTAGTCTGGGGGGGGGGCTTCAATAAGAGAGGCACTACAGTCTGAAGACAGCCATGTTTCAGTGATAGAGTATGAAAAGCTGTAGTCTGGGGGGGGGCTTCAATAAGAGAGGCACTACAGTCTGAAGACAGCCATGTTTCAGTGATAGAGTATGAAAAGCTGTAGTCTGGGGGGAGGCTTCAATAAGAGAGGCACTACAGTCTGAAGACAGCCATGTTTCAGTGATAGAGTATGAAAAGCTGTAGTCTGGGGGGAGGCTTCAATAAGAGAGGCACTACAGTCTGAAGACAGCCATGTTTCAGTGATAGAGTATGAAAAGCTGTAGTCTGGGGGGAGGCTTCAATAAGAGAGGCACTACAGTCTGAAGACAGCCATGTTTCAGTGATAGAGTATGAAAAGCTGTAGTCTGGGGGGAGGCTTCAATAAGAGAGGCACTACAGTCTGAAGACAGCCATGTTTCAGTGATAGAGTATGAAAAGCTGTAGTCTGGGGAGGCTTCAATAAGAGAGGCACTACAGTCTGAAGACAGCCATGTTTCAGTGATAGAGTATGAAAAGCTGTAGTCTGGGGGAGGCTTCAATAAGAGAGGCACTACAGTCTGAAGACAGCCATGTTTCAGTGATAGAGTATGAAAAAGCTGTAGTCTGGGGGAGGCTTCAATAAGAGAGGCACTACAGTCTGAAGACAGCCATGTTTCAGTGATAGAGTATGAAAAGCTGTAGTCTGGGGGGAGGGCTTCAATAAGAGAGGCACTACAGTCTGAAGACAGCCATGTTTCAGTGATAGAGTATGAAAAGCTGTAGTCTGGGGGGAGGGCTTCAATAAGAGAGGCACTACAGTCTGAAGACAGCCATGTTTCAGTGATAGAGTATGAAAAGCTGTAGTCTGGGGGGGGGCTTCAATAAGAGAGGCACTACAGTCTGAAGACAGCCATGTTTCAGTGATAGAGTATGAAAAGCTGTAGTCTGGGGGGAGGCTTCAATAAGAGAGGCACTACAGTCTGAAGACAGCCATGTTTCAGTGATAGAGTATGAAAAGCTGTAGTCTGGGGGGAGGCTTCAATAAGAGAGGCACTACAGTCTGAAGACAGCCATGTTTCAGTGATAGAGTATGAAAAGCTGTAGTCTGGGGGAGGCTTCAATAAGAGAGGCACTACAGTCTGAAGACAGCCATGTTTCAGTGATAGAGTATGAAAAGCTGTAGTCTGGGGGAGGGGCTTCAATAAGAGAGGCACTACAGTCTGAAGACAGCCATGTTTCAGTGATAGAGTATGAAAAGCTGTAGTCTGGGGGGAGGCTTCAATAAGAGAGGCACTACAGTCTGAAGACAGCCATGTTTCAGTGATAGAGTATGAAAAGCTGTAGTCTGGGGGGGGGCTTCAATAAGAGAGGCACTACAGTCTGAAGACAGCCATGTTTCAGTGATAGAGTATGAAAAGCTGTAGTCTGGGGGAGGCTTCAATAAGAGAGGCACTACAGTCTGAAGACAGCCATGTTTCAGTGATAGAGTATGAAAAGCTGTAGTCTGGGGGGAGGCTTCAATAAGAGAGGCACTACAGTCTGAAGACAGCCATGTTTCAGTGATAGAGTATGAAAAGCTGTAGTCTGGGGGGAGGCTTCAATAAGAGAGGCACTACAGTCTGAAGACAGCCATGTTTCAGTGATAGAGTATGAAAAGCTGTAGTCTGGGGGGAGGCTTCAATAAGAGAGGCACTACAGTCTGAAGACAGCCATGTTTCAGTGATAGAGTATGAAAAGCTGTAGTCTGGGGGAGGCTTCAATAAGAGAGGCACTACAGTCTGAAGACAGCCATGTTTCAGTGATAGAGTATGAAAAGCTGTAGTCTGGGGGGGGGGCTTCAATAAGAGAGGCACTACAGTCTGAAGACAGCCATGTTTCAGTGATAGAGTATGAAAAGCTGTAGTCTGGGGGAGGCTTCAATAAGAGAGGCACTACAGTCTGAAGACAGCCATGTTTCAGTGATAGAGTATGAAAAGCTGTAGTCTGGGGGGGAGGCTTCAATAAGAGAGGCACTACAGTCTGAAGACAGCCATGTTTCAGTGATAGAGTATGAAAAGCTGTAGTCTGGGGGGAGGCTTCAATAAGAGAGGCACTACAGTCTGAAGACAGCCATGTTTCAGTGATAGAGTATGAAAAGCTGTAGTCTGGGGGGAGGCTTCAATAAGAGAGGCACTACAGTCTGAAGACAGCCATGTTTCAGTGATAGAGTATGAAAAGCTGTAGTCTGGGGGGAGGCTTCAATAAGAGAGGCACTACAGTCTGAAGACAGCCATGTTTCAGTGATAGAGTATGAAAAGCTGTAGTCTGGGGGAGGGGCTTCAATAAGAGAGGCACTACAGTCTGAAGACAGCCATGTTTCAGTGATAGAGTATGAAAAGCTGTAGTCTGGGGGGAGGCTTCAATAAGAGAGGCACTACAGTCTGAAGACAGCCATGTTTCAGTGATAGAGTATGAAAAGCTGTAGTCTGGGGGAGGCTTCAATAAGAGAGGCACTACAGTCTGAAGACAGCCATGTTTCAGTGATAGAGTATGAAAAGCTGTAGTCTGGGGGAGGGGCTTCAATAAGAGAGGCACTACAGTCTGAAGACAGCCATGTTTCAGTGATAGAGTATGAAAAGCTGTAGTCTGGGGGGAGGCTTCAATAAGAGAGGCACTACAGTCTGAAGACAGCCATGTTTCAGTGATAGAGTATGAAAAGCTGTAGTCTGGGGGGAGGCTTCAATAAGAGAGGCACTACAGTCTGAAGACAGCCATGTTTCAGTGATAGAGTATGAAAAGCTGTAGTCTGGGGGGAGGGCTTCAATAAGAGAGGCACTACAGTCTGAAGACAGCCATGTTTCAGTGATAGAGTATGAAAAGCTGTAGTCTGGGGGAGGCTTCAATAAGAGAGGCACTACAGTCTGAAGACAGCCATGTTTCAGTGATAGAGTATGAAAAGCTGTAGTCTGGGGGGAGGCTTCAATAAGAGAGGCACTACAGTCTGAAGACAGCCATGTTTCAGTGATAGAGTATGAAAAGCTGTAGTCTGGGGGAGAGGGCTTCAATAAGAGAGGCACTACAGTCTGAAGACAGCCATGTTTCAGTGATAGAGTATGAAAAGCTGTAGTCTGGGGGGAGGCTTCAATAAGAGAGGCACTACAGTCTGAAGACAGCCATGTTTCAGTGATAGAGTATGAAAAGCTGTAGTCTGGGGGAGGGGCTTCAATAAGAGAGGCACTACAGTCTGAAGACAGCCATGTTTCAGTGATAGAGTATGAAAAGCTGTAGTCTGGGGGAGGGGCTTCAATAAGAGAGGCACTACAGTCTGAAGACAGCCATGTTTCAGTGATAGAGTATGAAAAGCTGTAGTCTGGGGGAGGCTTCAATAAGAGAGGCACTACAGTCTGAAGACAGCCATGTTTCAGTGATAGAGTATGAAAAGCTGTAGTCTGGGGGGGAGGCTTCAATAAGAGAGGCACTACAGTCTGAAGACAGCCATGTTTCAGTGATAGAGTATGAAAAGCTGTAGTCTGGGGGGAGGCTTCAATAAGAGAGGCACTACAGTCTGAAGACAGCCATGTTTCAGTGATAGAGTATGAAAAGCTGTAGTCTGGGGGAGGGGCTTCAATAAGAGAGGCACTACAGTCTGAAGACAGCCATGTTTCAGTGATAGAGTATGAAAAGCTGTAGTCTGGGGGGAGGCTTCAATAAGAGAGGCACTACAGTCTGAAGACAGCCATGTTTCAGTGATAGAGTATGAAAAGCTGTAGTCTGGGGAGGGCTTCAATAAGAGAGGCACTACAGTCTGAAGACAGCCATGTTTCAGTGATAGAGTATGAAAAGCTGTAGTCTGGGGGAGGGGCTTCAATAAGAGAGGCACTACAGTCTGAAGACAGCCATGTTTCAGTGATAGAGTATGAAAAGCTGTAGTCTGGGGGGGAGGGTCTTCAATAAGAGAGGCACTACAGTCTGAAGACAGCCATGTTTCAGTGATAGAGTATGAAAAGCTGTAGTCTGGGGGAGGCTTCAATAAGAGAGGCACTACAGTCTGAAGACAGCCATGTTTCAGTGATAGAGTATGAAAAGCTGTAGTCTGGGGGAGGGCTTCAATAAGAGAGGCACTACAGTCTGAAGACAGCCATGTTTCAGTGATAGAGTATGAAAAGCTGTAGTCTGGGGGGAGGCTTCAATAAGAGAGGCACTACAGTCTGAAGACAGCCATGTTTCAGTGATAGAGTATGAAAAGCTGTAGTCTGGGGGGAGGCTTCAATAAGAGAGGCACTACAGTCTGAAGACAGCCATGTTTCAGTGATAGAGTATGAAAAGCTGTAGTCTGGGGGAGGGCTTCAATAAGAGAGGCACTACAGTCTGAAGACAGCCATGTTTCAGTGATAGAGTATGAAAAGCTGTAGTCTGGGGGGAGGCTTCAATAAGAGAGGCACTACAGTCTGAAGACAGCCATGTTTCAGTGATAGAGTATGAAAAGCTGTAGTCTGGGGGGGAGGCTTCAATAAGAGAGGCACTACAGTCTGAAGACAGCCATGTTTCAGTGATAGAGTATGAAAAGCTGTAGTCTGGGGGGAGGGCTTCAATAAGAGAGGCACTACAGTCTGAAGACAGCCATGTTTCAGTGATAGAGTATGAAAAGCTGTAGTCTGGGGGAGGCTTCAATAAGAGAGGCACTACAGTCTGAAGACAGCCATGTTTCAGTGATAGAGTATGAAAAGCTGTAGTCTGGGGGGAGGCTTCAATAAGAGAGGCACTACAGTCTGAAGACAGCCATGTTTCAGTGATAGAGTATGAAAAGCTGTAGTCTGGGGGGAGGGCTTCAATAAGAGAGGCACTACAGTCTGAAGACAGCCATGTTTCAGTGATAGAGTATGAAAAGCTGTAGTCTGGGGGGGGGCTTCAATAAGAGAGGCACTACAGTCTGAAGACAGCCATGTTTCAGTGATAGAGTATGAAAAGCTGTAGTCTGGGGGGAGGCTTCAATAAGAGAGGCACTACAGTCTGAAGACAGCCATGTTTCAGTGATAGAGTATGAAAAGCTGTAGTCTGGGGGGAGGCTTCAATAAGAGAGGCACTACAGTCTGAAGACAGCCATGTTTCAGTGATAGAGTATGAAAAGCTGTAGTCTGGGGGGAGGGCTTCAATAAGAGAGGCACTACAGTCTGAAGACAGCCATGTTTCAGTGATAGAGTATGAAAAGCTGTAGTCTGGGGGGGAGGCTTCAATAAGAGAGGCACTACAGTCTGAAGACAGCCATGTTTCAGTGATAGAGTATGAAAAGCTGTAGTCTGGGGGGAGGCTTCAATAAGAGAGGCACTACAGTCTGAAGACAGCCATGTTTCAGTGATAGAGTATGAAAAGCTGTAGTCTGGGGGGAGGCTTCAATAAGAGAGGCACTACAGTCTGAAGACAGCCATGTTTCAGTGATAGAGTATGAAAAGCTGTAGTCTGGGGGAGAGGCTTCAATAAGAGAGGCACTACAGTCTGAAGACAGCCATGTTTCAGTGATAGAGTATGAAAAGCTGTAGTCTGGGGGGAGGCTTCAATAAGAGAGGCACTACAGTCTGAAGACAGCCATGTTTCAGTGATAGAGTATGAAAAGCTGTAGTCTGGGGGGAGGCTTCAATAAGAGAGGCACTACAGTCTGAAGACAGCCATGTTTCAGTGATAGAGTATGAAAAGCTGTAGTCTGGGGGAGGCTTCAATAAGAGAGGCACTACAGTCTGAAGACAGCCATGTTTCAGTGATAGAGTATGAAAAGCTGTAGTCTGGGGAGGGGCTTCAATAAGAGAGGCACTACAGTCTGAAGACAGCCATGTTTCAGTGATAGAGTATGAAAAGCTGTAGTCTGGGGGGAGGCTTCAATAAGAGAGGCACTACAGTCTGAAGACAGCCATGTTTCAGTGATAGAGTATGAAAAGCTGTAGTCTGGGGGGGAGGGTCTTCAATAAGAGAGGCACTACAGTCTGAAGACAGCCATGTTTCAGTGATAGAGTATGAAAAGCTGTAGTCTGGGGGGAGGGCTTCAATAAGAGAGGCACTACAGTCTGAAGACAGCCATGTTTCAGTGATAGAGTATGAAAAGCTGTAGTCTGGGGGGAGGCTTCAATAAGAGAGGCACTACAGTCTGAAGACAGCCATGTTTCAGTGATAGAGCATGAAAAGCTGTAGTCTGGGGGGAGGCTTCAATAAGAGAGGCACTACAGTCTGAAGACAGCCATGTTTCAGTGATAGAGTATGAAAAGCTGTAGTCTGGGGGAGGCTTCAATAAGAGAGGCACTACAGTCTGAAGACAGCCATGTTTCAGTGATAGAGTATGAAAAGCTGTAGTCTGGGGGGGGGCTTCAATAAGAGAGGCACTACAGTCTGAAGACAGCCATGTTTCAGTGATAGAGTATGAAAAGCTGTAGTCTGGGGGGAGGCTTCAATAAGAGAGGCACTACAGTCTGAAGACAGCCATGTTTCAGTGATAGAGTATGAAAAGCTGTAGTCTGGGGGGAGGCTTCAATAAGAGAGGCACTACAGTCTGAAGACAGCCATGTTTCAGTGATAGAGTATGAAAAGCTGTAGTCTGGGGGAGGGGCTTCAATAAGAGAGGCACTACAGTCCGAAGACAGCCATGTTTCAGTGATAGAGTATGAAAAGCTGTAGTCTGGGGGGAGGGCTTCAATAAGAGAGGCACTACAGTCTGAAGACAGCCATGTTTCAGTGATAGAGTATGAAAAGCTGTAGTCTGGGGGGAGGCTTCAATAAGAGAGGCACTACAGTCTGAAGACAGCCATGTTTCAGTGATAGAGTATGAAAAGCTGTAGTCTGGGGGGGGGCTTCAATAAGAGAGGCACTACAGTCTGAAGACAGCCATGTTTCAGTGATAGAGTATGAAAAGCTGTAGTCTGGGGGGAGGCTTCAATAAGAGAGGCACTACAGTCTGAAGACAGCCATGTTTCAGTGATAGAGTATGAAAAGCTGTAGTCTGGGGGGAGGCTTCAATAAGAGAGGCACTACAGTCTGAAGACAGCCATGTTTCAGTGATAGAGTATGAAAAGCTGTAGTCTGGGGGAGGCTTCAATAAGAGAGGCACTACAGTCTGAAGACAGCCATGTTTCAGTGATAGAGTATGAAAAAGCTGTAGTCTGGGGGAGGGGCTTCAATAAGAGAGGCACTACAGTCTGAAGACAGCCATGTTTCAGTGATAGAGTATGAAAAGCTGTAGTCTGGGGGGAGGCTTCAATAAGAGAGGCACTACAGTCTGAAGACAGCCATGTTTCCAGTGATAGAGTATGAAAAGCTGTAGTCTGGGGGGAGGCTTCAATAAGAGAGGCACTACAGTCTGAAGACAGCCATGTTTCAGTGATAGAGTATGAAAAGCTGTAGTCTGGGGGAGGCTTCAATAAGAGAGGCACTACAGTCTGAAGACAGCCATGTTTCAGTGATAGAGTATGAAAAGCTGTAGTCTGGGGGGGAGGCTTCAATAAGAGAGGGCACTACAGTCTGAAGACAGCCATGTTTCAGTGATAGAGTATGAAAAGCTGTAGTCTGGGGGGAGGCTTCAATAAGAGAGGCACTACAGTCTGAAGACAGCCATGTTTCAGTGATAGAGTATGAAAAGCTGTAGTCTGGGGGAGGGGCTTCAATAAGAGAGGCACTACAGTCTGAAGACAGCCATGTTTCAGTGATAGAGTATGAAAAGCTGTAGTCTGGGGGAGGGGCTTCAATAAGAGAGGCACTACAGTCTGAAGACAGCCATGTTTCAGTGATAGAGTATGAAAAGCTGTAGTCTGGGGGGAGGGCTTCAATAAGAGAGGCACTACAGTCTGAAGACAGCCATGTTTCCAGTGATAGAGTATGAAAAGCTGTAGTCTGGGGGGGGGGCTTCAATAAGAGAGGCACTACAGTCTGAAGACAGCCATGTTTCAGTGATAGAGTATGAAAAGCTGTAGTCTGGGGGGGGGCTTCAATAAGAGAGGCACTACAGTCTGAAGACAGCCATGTTTCAGTGATAGAGTATGAAAAGCTGTAGTCTGGGGGGAGGCTTCAATAAAGAGAGGCACTACAGTCTGAAGACAGCCATGTTTCAGTGATAGAGTATGAAAAGCTGTAGTCTGGGGGGAGGGCTTCAATAAGAGAGGCACTACAGTCTGAAGACAGCCATGTTTCAGTGATAGAGTATGAAAAGCTGTAGTCTGGGGGGAGGGCTTCAATAAGAGAGGCACTACAGTCTGAAGACAGCCATGTTTCAGTGATAGAGTATGAAAAGCTGTAGTCTGGGGGGGGGCTTCAATAAGAGAGAGGCACTACAGTCTGAAGACAGCCATGTTTCAGTGATAGAGTATGAAAAGCTGTGAGTCTGGGGGAGGGGCTTCAATAAGAGAGGCACTACAGTCTGAAGACAGCCATGTTTCAGTGATAGAGTATGAAAAGCTGTAGTCTGGGGGGGAGGGCTTCAATAAGAGAGGCACCACAGTCTGAAGACAGCCATGTTTCAGTGATAGAGTATGAAAAGCTGTAGTCTGGGGGAGGGGCTTCAATAAGAGAGGCACTACAGTCTGAAGACAGCCATGTTTCAGTGATAGAGTATGAAAAGCTGTAGTCTGGGGTGAGGGTCTTCAATAAGAGAGGCACTACAGTCTGAAGACAGCCATGTTTCAGTGATAGAGTATGAAAAGCTGTAGTCTGGGGGAGGGCTTCAATAAGAGAGGCACTACAGTCTGAAGACAGCCATGTTTCAGTGATAGAGTATGAAAAGCTGTAGTCTGGGGGGAGGCTTCAATAAGAGAGGCACTACAGTCTGAAGACAGCCATGTTTCAGTGATAGAGTATGAAAAGCTGTAGTCTGGGGGGGGGCTTCAATAAGAGAGGCACTACAGTCTGAAGACAGCCATGTTTCAGTGATAGAGTATGAAAAGCTGTAGTCTGGGGGGAGGCTTCAATAAGAGAGGCACTACAGTCTGAAGACAGCCATGTTTCAGTGATAGAGTATGAAAAGCTGTAGTCTGGGGGAGGCTTCAATAAGAGAGGCACTACAGTCTGAAGACAGCCATGTTTCAGTGATAGAGTATGAAAAGCTGTAGTCTGGGGGAGGCTTCAATAAGAGAGGCACTACAGTCTGAAGACAGCCATGTTTCAGTGATAGAGTATGAAAAGCTGTAGTCTGGGGGGAGGCTTCAATAAGAGAGGCACTACAGTCTGAAGACAGCCATGTTTCAGTGATAGAGTATGAAAAGCTGTAGTCTGGGGGGAGGGCTTCAATAAGAGAGGCACTACAGTCTGAAGACAGCCATGTTTCAGTGATAGAGTATGAAAAGCTGTAGTCTGGGGGGAGGCTTCAATAAGAGAGGCACTACAGTCTGAAGACAGCCATGTTTCAGTGATAGAGTATGAAAAGCTGTAGTCTGGGGGAGGGGCTTCAATAAGAGAGGCACTACAGTCTGAAGACAGCCATGTTTCAGTGATAGAGTATGAAAAGCTGTAGTCTGGGGGGAGGCTTCAATAAGAGAGGCACTACAGTCTGAAGACAGCCATGTTTCAGTGATAGAGTATGAAAAGCTGTAGTCTGGGGGGAGGCTTCAATAAGAGAGGCACTACAGTCTGAAGACAGCCATGTTTCAGTGATAGAGTATGAAAAGCTGTAGTCTGGGGGAGGCTTCAATAAGAGAGGCACTACAGTCCGAAGACAGCCATGTTTCAGTGATAGAGCATGAAAAGCTGTAGTCTGGGGGGAGGCTTCAATAAGAGAGGCACTACAGTCTGAAGACAGCCATGTTTCAGTGATAGAGTATGAAAAGCTGTAGTCTGGGGGGAGGCTTCAATAAGAGAGGCACTACAGTCTGAAGACAGCCATGTTTCAGTGATAGAGTATGAAAAGCTGTAGTCTGGGGGGAGGCTTCAATAAGAGAGGCACTACAGTCTGAAGACAGCCATGTTTCAGTGATAGAGTATGAAAAGCTGTAGTCTGGGGGGAGGCTTCAATAAGAGAGGCACTACAGTCTGAAGACAGCCATGTTTCAGTGATAGAGTATGAAAAGCTGTAGTCTGGGGGAGGGGCTTCAATAAGAGAGGCACTACAGTCTGAAGACAGCCATGTTTCAGTGATAGAGTATGAAAAGCTGTAGTCTGGGGGGGAGGCTTCAATAAGAGAGGCACTACAGTCTGAAGACAGCCATGTTTCAGTGATAGAGTATGAAAAGCTGTAGTCTGGGGGAGGGGCTTCAATAAGAGAGGCACTACAGTCTGAAGACAGCCATGTTTCAGTGATAGAGTATGAAAAGCTGTAGTCTGGGGGAGGCTTCAATAAGAGAGGCACTACAGTCTGAAGACAGCCATGTTTCAGTGATAGAGTATGAAAAGCTGTAGTCTGGGGGAGGGGCTTCAATAAGAGAGGCACTACAGTCTGAAGACAGCCATGTTTCAGTGATAGAGTATGAAAAGCTGTAGTCTGGGGGGGGGCTTCAATAAGAGAGGCACTACAGTCTGAAGACAGCCATGTTTCAGTGATAGAGTATGAAAAGCTGTAGTCTGGGGGGAGGCTTCAATAAGAGAGGCACTACAGTCTGAAGACAGCCATGTTTCAGTGATAGAGTATGAAAAGCTGTAGTCTGGGGGAGGCTTCAATAAGAGAGGCACTACAGTCTGAAGACAGCCATGTTTCAGTGATAGAGTATGAAAAGCTGTAGTCTGGGGGGAGGCTTCAATAAGAGAGGCACTACAGTCTGAAGACAGCCATGTTTCAGTGATAGAGTATGAAAAGCTGTAGTCTGGGGGAGAGGGCTTCAATAAGAGAGGCACTACAGTCTGAAGACAGCCATGTTTCAGTGATAGAGTATGAAAAGCTGTAGTCTGGGGGGAGGCTTCAATAAGAGAGGCACTACAGTCTGAAGACAGCCATGTTTCAGTGATAGAGTATGAAAAGCTGTAGTCTGGGGGGGAGGCTTCAATAAGAGAGGCACTACAGTCTGAAGACAGCCATGTTTCAGTGATAGAGTATGAAAAGCTGTAGTCTGGGGGAGGCTTCAATAAGAGAGGCACTACAGTCTGAAGACAGCCATGTTTCAGTGATAGAGTATGAAAAGCTGTAGTCTGGGGGGAGGCTTCAATAAGAGAGGCACTACAGTCTGAAGACAGCCATGTTTCAGTGATAGAGTATGAAAAGCTGTAGTCTGGGGAGGCTTCAATAAGAGAGGCACTACAGTCTGAAGACAGCCATGTTTCAGTGATAGAGTATGAAAAGCTGTAGTCTGGGGGGAGGGCTTCAATAAGAGAGGCACTACAGTCTGAAGACAGCCATGTTTCAGTGATAGAGTATGAAAAGCTGTAGTCTGGGGGGAGGGCTTCAATAAGAGAGGCACTACAGTCTGAAGACAGCCATGTTTCAGTGATAGAGTATGAAAAGCTGTAGTCTGGGGGGGGGCTTCAATAAGAGAGGCACTACAGTCTGAAGACAGCCATGTTTCAGTGATAGAGTATGAAAAGCTGTAGTCTGGGGGAGAGGCTTCAATAAGAGAGGCACTACAGTCTGAAGACAGCCATGTTTCAGTGATAGAGTATGAAAAGCTGTAGTCTGGGGGGAGGCTTCAATAAGAGAGGCACTACAGTCTGAAGACAGCCATGTTTCAGTGATAGAGTATGAAAAGCTGTAGTCTGGGGGAGGCTTCAATAAGAGAGGCACTACAGTCTGAAGACAGCCATGTTTCAGTGATAGAGTATGAAAAGCTGTAGTCTGGGGGGAGGCTTCAATAAGAGAGGCACTACAGTCTGAAGACAGCCATGTTTCAGTGATAGAGTATGAAAAGCTGTAGTCTGGGGGAGGGGCTTCAATAAGAGGAGGCACTACAGTCTGAAGACAGCCATGTTTCAGTGATAGAGTATGAAAAGCTGTAGTCTGGGGGAGGGGGCTTCAATAAGAGAGGCACTACAGTCTGAAGACAGCCATGTTTCAGTGATAGAGTATGAAAAGGCTGTAGTCTGGGGGAGGCTTCAATAAGAGAGGCACTACAGTCTGAAGACAGCCATGTTTCAGTGATAGAGTATGAAAAGCTGTAGTCTGGGGGGAGGCTTCAATAAGAGAGGCACTACAGTCTGAAGACAGCCATGTTTCAGTGATAGAGTATGAAAAGCTGTAGTCTGGGGGAGGGGCTTCAATAAGAGAGGCACTACAGTCTGAAGACAGCCATGTTTCAGTGATAGAGTATGAAAAGCTGTAGTCTGGGGGAGGCTTCAATAAGAGAGGCACTACAGTCTGAAGACAGCCATGTTTCAGTGATAGAGTATGAAAAGCTGTAGTCTGGGGGAGGGGCTTCAATAAGAGAGGCACTACAGTCTGAAGACAGCCATGTTTCAGTGATAGAGTATGAAAAGCTGTAGTCTGGGGGAGGCTTCAATAAGAGAGGCACTACAGTCTGAAGACAGCCATGTTTCAGTGATAGAGTATGAAAAGCTGTAGTCTGGGGGGAGGGGCTTCAATAAAGAGAGGCACTACAGTCTGAAGACAGCCATGTTTCAGTGATAGAGTATGAAAAGCTGTAGTCTGGGGGGGGGGCTTCAATAAGAGAGGCACTACAGTCTGAAGACAGCCATGTTTCAGTGATAGAGTATGAAAAGCTGTAGTCTGGGGGGGAGGGGCTTCAATAAGAGAGGCACTACAGTCTGAAGACAGCCATGTTTCCAGTGATAGAGTATGAAAAGCTGTAGTCTGGGGGGAGGCTTAATAAGAGAGGCACTACAGTCTGAAGACAGCCATGTTTCAGTGATAGAGTATGAAAAGCTGTAGTCTGGGGGAGGGGCTTCAATAAGAGAGGCACTACAGTCTGAAGACAGCCATGTTTCAGTGATAGAGTATGAAAAGCTGTAGTCTGGGGGAGGGCTTCAATAAGAGAGGCACTACAGTCTGAAGACAGCCATGTTTCAGTGATAGAGTATGAAAAGCTGTAGTCTGGGGGGAGGCTTCAATAAGAGAGGCACTACAGTCTGAAGACAGCCATGTTTCAGTGATAGAGTATGAAAAGCTGTAGTCTGGGGAGGGGCTTCAATAAGAGAGGCACTACAGTCTGAAGACAGCCATGTTTCAGTGATAGAGTATGAAAAGCTGTAGTCTGGGGGAGGGCTTCAATAAGAGAGGCACTACAGTCTGAAGACAGCCATGTTTCAGTGATAGAGTATGAAAAGCTGTAGTCTGGGGAGGGGCTTCAATAAGAGAGGCACTACAGTCTGAAGACAGCCATGTTTCAGTGATAGAGTATGAAAAGCTGTAGTCTGGGGGGAGGCTTCAATAAGAGAGGCACTACAGTCTGAAGACAGCCATGTTTCAGTGATAGAGTATGAAGCTGCTAGTCTGGGGGAGGGCTTCAATAAGAGAGGCACTACAGTCTGAAGACAGCCATGTTTCAGTGATAGAGCATGAAAAGCTGTAGTCTGGGGGGAGGGCTTCAATAAGAGAGGCACTACAGTCTGAAGACAGCCATGTTTCAGTGATAGAGTATGAAAAGCTGTAGTCTGGGGGAGGCTTCAATAAGAGAGGCACTACAGTCTGAAGACAGCCATGTTTCAGTGATAGAGTATGAAAAGCTGTAGTCTGGGGGGAGGGGCTTCAATAAGAGAGGCACTACAGTCTGAAGACAGCCATGTTTCAGTGATAGAGTATGAAAAGCTGTAGTCTGGGGAGGCTTCAATAAGAGAGGCACTACAGTCTGAAGACAGCCATGTTTCAGTGATAGAGTATGAAAAGCTGTAGTCTGGGGGAGGCTTCAATAAGAGAGGCACTACAGTCTGAAGACAGCCATGTTTCAGTGATAGAGTATGAAAAGCTGTAGTCTGGGGGGAAAGGGCTTCAATAAGAGAGGCACTACAGTCTGAAGACAGCCATGTTTCAGTGATAGAGTATGAAAAGCTGTAGTCTGTGTGGAGGCTTCAATAAGAGAGGCACTACAGTCTGAAGACAGCCATGTTTCAGTGATAGAGTATGAAAAGCTGTAGTCTGGGGGAGGGGCTTCCAATAAGAGAGGCACTACAGTCTGAAGACAGCCATGTTTCAGTGATAGAGTATGAAAAGCTGTAGTCTGGGGGGGGCTTCAATAAGAGAGGCACTACAGTCTGAAGACAGCCATGTTTCAGTGATAGAGTATGAAAAGCTGTAGTCTGGGGGGAGGCCTCAATAAGAGAGGCACTACAGTCTGAAGACAGCCATGTTTCTGTGATAGAGTATGAAAAGCTGTAGTCTGGGGGGGAGGCTTCAATAAGAGAGGCACTACAGTCTGAAGACAGCCATGTTTCAGTGATAGAGTATGAAAAGCTGTAGTCTGGGGGGAGGGCTTCAATAAGAGAGGCACTACAGTCTGAAGACAGCCATGTTTCAGTGATAGAGTATGAAGAGCTGTAGTCTGGGGGAGGCTTCAATAAGAGAGGCACTACAGTCTGAAGACAGCCATGTTTCAGTGATAGAGTATGAAAAGCTGTAGTCTGGGGGGAGGCTTCAATAAGAGAGGCACTACAGTCTGAAGACAGCCATGTTTCAGTGATAGAGTATGAAAAGCTGTAGTCTGGGGGAGGCTTCAATAAGAGAGGGCACTACAGTCTGAAGACAGCCATGTTTCAGTGATAGAGTATGAAAAGCTGTAGTCTGGGGGGAGGCTTCAATAAGAGAGGCACTACAGTCTGAAGACAGCCATGTTTCAGTGATAGAGTATGAAAAGCTGTAGTCTGGGGGGAGGCTTCAATAAGAGAGGCACTACAGTCTGAAGACAGCCATGTTTCAGTGATAGAGTATGAAAAGCTGTAGTCTGGGGGGAGAGGCTTCAATAAGAGAGGCACTACAGTCTGAAGACAGCCATGTTTCAGTGATAGAGTATGAAAAGCTGTAGTCTGGGGGGAGGGCTTCAATAAGAGAGGCACTACAGTCTGAAGACAGCCATGTTTCAGTGATAGAGTATGAAAAGCTGTAGTCTGGGGGGGGGCTTCAATAAGAGAGGCACTACAGTCTGAAGACAGCCATGTTTCAGTGATAGAGTATGAAAAGCTGTAGTCTGGGGGGGGGCTTCAATAAGAGAGGCACTACAGTCTGAAGACAGCCATGTTTCAGTGATAGAGTATGAAAAGCTGTAGTCTGGGGGAGGGCTTCAATAAGAGAGGCACTACAGTCTGAAGACAGCCATGTTTCAGTGATAGAGTATGAAAAGCTGTAGTCTGGGGGGGGCTTCAATAAGAGAGGCACTACAGTCTGAAGACAGCCATGTTTCAGTGATAGAGTATGAAAAGCTGTAGTCTGGGGGAGGCTTCAATAAGAGAGGCACTACAGTCTGAAGACAGCCATGTTTCAGTGATAGAGTATGAAAAGCTGTAGTCTGGGGAGGCTTCAATAAGAGAGGCACTACAGTCTGAAGACAGCCATGTTTCAGTGATAGAGTATGAAAAGCTGTAGTCTGGGGGGAGGGCTTCAATAAGAGAGGCACTACAGTCTGAAGACAGCCATGTTTCAGTGATAGAGTATGAAAAGCTGTAGTCTGGGGGGAGGGCTTCAATAAGAGAGGCACTACAGTCTGAAGACAGCCATGTTTCAGTGATAGAGTATGAAAAGCTGTAGTCTGGGGGGAGGGGCTTCAATAAGAGAGGCACTACAGTCTGAAGACAGCCATGTTTCAGTGATAGAGTATGAAAAGCTGTAGTCTGGGGGAGGCTTCAATAAGAGAGGCACTACAGTCTGAAGACAGCCATGTTTCAGTGATAGAGTATGAAAAGCTGTAGTCTGGGGGAGGGGCTTCAATAAGAGAGGCACTACAGTCTGAAGACAGCCATGTTTCAGTGATAGAGTATGAAAAGCTGTAGTCTGGGGGGAGGCTTCAATAAGAGAGGCACTACAGTCTGAAGACAGCCATGTTTCAGTGATAGAGTATGAAAAGCTGTAGTCTGGGGGGAGGCTTCAATAAGAGAGGCACTACAGTCTGAAGACAGCCATGTTTCAGTGATAGAGTATGAAAAGCTGTAGTCTGGGGGGGGGCTTCAATAAGAGAGGCACTACAGTCTGAAGACAGCCATGTTTCAGTGATAGAGTATGAAAAGCTGTAGTCTGGGGGGGGAGGGGCTTCAATAAGAGAGGCACTACAGTCTGAAGACAGCCATGTTTCAGTGATAGAGTATTAAAAGCTGTAGTCTGGGGGGAGGCTTCAATAAGAGAGGCACTACAGTCTGAAGACAGCCATGTTTCAGTGATAGAGTATGAAAAGCTGTAGTCTGGGGAGGGCTTCAATAAGAGAGGCACTACAGTCTGAAGACAGCCATGTTTCAGTGATAGAGTATGAAAAGCTGTAGTCTGGGGAGGGCTTCAATAAGAGAGGCACTACAGTCTGAAGACAGCCATGTTTCAGTGATAGAGTATGAAAAGCTGTAGTCTGGGGGGAGGCTTCAATAAGAGAGGCACTACAGTCTGAAGACAGCCATGTTTCAGTGATAGAGTATGAAAAGCTGTAGTCTGGGGGAGGCTTCAATAAGAGAGGCACTACAGTCTGAAGACAGCCATGTTTCAGTGATAGAGTATGAAAAGCTGTAGTCTGGGGGAGGGGCTTCAATAAGAGAGGCACTACAGTCTGAAGACAGCCATGTTTCAGTGATAGAGTATGAAAAGCTGTAGTCTGGGGGGGGGCTTCAATAAGAGAGGCACTACAGTCTGAAGACAGCCATGTTTCAGTGATAGAGTATGAAAAGCTGTAGTCTGGGGGGAGGCTTCAATAAGAGAGGCACTACAGTCTGAAGACAGCCATGTTTCAGTGATAGAGTATGAAAAGCTGTAGTCTGGGGGGAGGGGCTTCAATAAGAGAGGCACTACAGTCTGAAGACAGCCATGTTTCAGTGATAGAGTATGAAAAGCTGTAGTCTGGGGGGGGGCTTCAATAAGAGAGGCACCACAGTCTGAAGACAGCCATGTTTCAGTGATAGAGTATGAAAAGCTGTAGTCTGGGGGAGGGGCTTCAATAAGAGAGGCACTACAGTCTGAAGACAGCCATGTTTCAGTGATAGAGTATGAAAAGCTGTAGTCTGGGGGAGGGCTTCAATAAGAGAGGCACTACAGTCTGAAGACAGCCATGTTTCAGTGATAGAGTATGAAAAGCTGTAGTCTGGGGGGAGGCTTCAATAAGAGAGGCACTACAGTCTGAAGACAGCCATGTTTCAGTGATAGAGTATGAAAAGCTGTAGTCTGGGGGAGGGCTTCAATAAGAGAGGCACTACAGTCTGAAGACAGCCATGTTTCAGTGATAGAGTATGAAAAGCTGTAGTCTGGGGGGAGGGGCTTCAATAAGAGAGGCACTACAGTCTGAAGACAGCCATGTTTCAGTGATAGAGTATGAAAAGCTGTAGTCTGGGGGAGGGCTTCAATAAGAGAGGCACTACAGTCTGAAGACAGCCATGTTTCAGTGATAGAGTATGAAAAGCTGTAGTCTGGGGGGAGGGGCTTCAATAAGAGAGGCACTACAGTCTGAAGACAGCCATGTTTCAGTGATAGAGTATGAAAAGCTGTAGTCTGGGGGGAGGCTTCAATAAGAGAGGCACTACAGTCTGAAGACAGCCATGTTTCAGTGATAGAGTATGAAAAGCTGTAGTCTGGGGGAGGCTTCAATAAGAGAGGCACTACAGTCTGAAGACAGCCATGTTTCAGTGATAGAGTATGAAAAGCTGTAGTCTGGGGGGAGGCTTCAATAAGAGAGGCACTACAGTCTGAAGACAGCCATGTTTCAGTGATAGAGTATGAAAAGCTGTAGTCTGGGGGAGGGGCTTCAATAAGAGAGGCACTACAGTCTGAAGACAGCCATGTTTCAGTGATAGAGTATGAAAAGCTGTAGTCTGGGGGAGCTTCAATAAGAGAGGCACTACAGTCTGAAGACAGCCATGTTTCAGTGATAGAGTATGAAAAGCTGTAGTCTGGGGGGAGGGCCAATAAGAGAGGCACTACAGTCTGAAGACAGCCATGTTTCAGTGATAGAGTATGAAAAGCTGTAGTCTGGGGGAGGGGCCTCAATAAGAGAGGCACTACAGTCTGAAGACAGCCATGTTTCAGTGATAGAGTATGAAAAGCTGTAGTCTGGGGGGAGGCTTCAATAAGAGAGGCACTACAGTCTGAAGACAGCCATGTTTCAGTGATAGAGTATGAAAAGCTGTAGTCTGGGGGAGGGGCTTCAATAAGAGAGGCACTACAGTCTGAAGACAGCCATGTTTCAGTGATAGAGTATGAAAAGCTGTAGTCTGGGGGGAGGGGCTTCCAATAAGAGAGGCACTACAGTCTGAAGACAGCCATGTTTCAGTGATAGAGTATGAAAAGCTGTAGTCTGGGGAGGGCTGTCAAAAGAGAGGCACTACAGTCTGAAGACAGCCATGTTTCAGTGATAGAGTATGAAAAGCTGTAGTCTGGGGGAGGGCTTCAATAAGAGAGGCACTACAGTCCGAAGACAGCCATGTTTCAGTGATAGAGTATGAAAAGCTGTAGTCTGGGGGAGGGGCTTCAATAAGAGAGGCACTACAGTCTGAAGACAGCCATGTTTCAGTGATAGAGTATGAAAAGCTGTAGTCTGTGTGGAGGCTTCAATAAGAGAGGCACTACAGTCTGAAGACAGCCATGTTTCAGTGATAGAGTATGAAAAGCTGTAGTCTGGGGGAGGGGCTTCAATAAGAGAGGCACTACAGTCTGAAGACAGCCATGTTTCAGTGATAGAGTATGAAAAGCTGTAGTCTGGGGGGGGGCTTCAATAAGAGAGGCACTACAGTCTGAAGACAGCCATGTTTCAGTGATAGAGTATGAAAAGCTGTAGTCTGGGGGAGGCTTCAATAAGAGAGGCACTACAGTCTGAAGACAGCCATGTTTCAGTGATAGAGTATGAAAAGCTGTAGTCTGGGGGAGGGCTTCAATAAGAGAGGCACTACAGTCTGAAGACAGCCATGTTTCAGTGATAGAGTATGAAAAGCTGTAGTCTGGGGGGAGGCTTCAATAAGAGAGGCACTACAGTCTGAAGACAGCCATGTTTCAGTGATAGAGTATGAAAAGCTGTAGTCTGGGGGAGGCTTCAATAAGAGAGGCACTACAGTCTGAAGACAGCCATGTTTCAGTGATAGAGTATGAAAAGCTGTAGTCTGGGGGAGGCTTCAATAAGAGAGGCACTACAGTCTGAAGACAGCCATGTTTCAGTGATAGAGTATGAAAAGCTGTAGTCTGGGGGGAGGCTTCAATAAGAGAGGCACTACAGTCTGAAGACAGCCATGTTTCAGTGATAGAGTATGAAAAGCTGTAGTCTGGGGAGGCTTCAATAAAGAAAGGCACTACAGTCTGAAGACAGCCATGTTTCAGTGATAGAGTATGAAAAGCTGTAGTCTGGGGGAGGCTTCAATAAGAGAGGCACTACAGTCTGAAGACAGCCATGTTTCAGTGATAGAGTATGAAAAGCTGTAGTCTGGGGGGGGCTTCAATAAGAGAGGCACTACAGTCTGAAGACAGCCATGTTTCAGTGATAGAGTATGAAAAGCTGTAGTCTGGGGGAGGCTTCAATAAGAGAGGCACTACAGTCTGAAGACAGCCATGTTTCAGTGATAGAGTATGAAAAGCTGTAGTCTGGGGAGGCTTCAATAAGAGAGGCACTACAGTCTGAAGACAGCCATGTTTCAGTGATAGAGTATGAAAAGCTGTAGTCTGGGGGGAGGCTTCAATAAGAGAGGCACTACAGTCTGAAGACAGCCATGTTTCAGTGATAGAGTATGAAAAGCTGTAGTCTGGGGGAGGCTTCAATAAGAGAGGCACTACAGTCTGAAGACAGCCATGTTTCAGTGATAGAGTATGAAAAGCTGTAGTCTGGGGGGAGGCTTCAATAAGAGAGGCACTACAGTCTGAAGACAGCCATGTTTCAGTGATAGAGTATGAAAAGCTGTAGTCTGGGGGGGCTTCAATAAGAGAGGCACTACAGTCTGAAGACAGCCATGTTTCAGTGATAGAGTATGAAAAGCTGTAGTCTGGGGGGTGGAGGCTTCAATAAGAGAGGCACTACAGTCTGAAGACAGCCATGTTTCAGTGATAGAGTATGAAAAGCTGTAGTCTGGGGGGAGGCTTCAATAAGAGAGGCACTACAGTCTGAAGACAGCCATGTTTCAGTGATAGAGTATGAAAAGCTGTAGTCTGGGGGGGGGGCTTCAATAAGAGAGGCACTACAGTCTGAAGACAGCCATGTTTCAGTGTGAAACATGCAATCAACTTTGCGCTCAGTGATGAGGTCATTCACGATAAACGTTTACTTGTGATTCCTCTAACATTTAAAAGGGCCTCTCTGCCCCCTTGACTTTGTCCACATTTTGTTACGTTACAGCCTTTAAAAAAAATTAATTAAATTCATTTTATCCCTCATCAATCTACACAAAATACCCCATAATGACAAAGCGAAAACAGGTTTTTAATTTATTTTGCAAATGTATAAAAAAAGAAAGGAAAATTCCTCATTTACAATAAAACAGATACCTCATTTACATAAGTATTCAGACCCTTTGCTATGAGACTCGAAATTGAGCTCAGGTGCGTCCTGTTTCCATTGATCATCCTTGAGATGTTTCTACAATTTGATTGGAGTCCACCTGTGGTAAATTCAATTGATTGGACATGATTTCAAAAGGCACACACCTGTCTATATAAGGTCCCACAGTTGACAGTGCATGTCAGAGGAAAAACCAAGCCATGAGGTCGAACGAATTGTCCGTAAAGCTCTGAGACAGGATTGTGTCAAGGCACAGATCTGGGGAAGGGTACCAAAACATTTCTGCAGCATTGAAGGTCCCCAAGAACACAGTGGTCTCCATCATTCTTAAATGGAAGAAGTTCCTAGAGCTAGCCGCCCGGCCAAACTGAGCAATTGGGGGAGAAGGGCCTTGGTCAGGGAGGTGACCAAGAACCCTATGGTCACTCTCACAGAGCTCCAGAGTTCCACTGTGGAGATGGGGGAACCTTCCAGAAGGACAATCATCTCTGCAGCGCTCCACCAATCAGGTCTTTATGGTAGAGTGGCCAGACGGAAGCCATTCCTCAGTAAAAGGCACATGACAGCCTGATTAGAGTTTGCCAAAAGGCACCTAAAGGACTCTCAGAGCATGAGAAACAAGATTCTCTGGTCTGATGAAACCAAGATTGAACTATTTGGCCTGAATGCCAAGCGTCATGCCTGGAGGAAACCTGGCACCATCCCTACAGTAAAGCATTTTGGTGGCAGCATCATGCTGTGGGGATGTTTTTCAGTGGCAGGGACTGGGAGACTAGTCAGGATCGAGGGAAAGATGAACGGAGCAAAGTGCAGAGAGATCCTTGATGAAAACCTGCTCCAGAGCGCTCAGGACCTGGGGCGAAGGTTTACCTTCCAACAGAACAGTGACCCTAAGCACACAGCCAAGACAACGCAGGAGTGGCTTCGGGACAAGTCTCTGAATGTCCTAGAGTTGCCCAGCCAGAGCCCGGACTTGAACCCGATCGAACATCTCTGGAGAGACCTGAAAATAGATGAGCAGCAACGCTCCCCATCCAACCTGACAGAGCTTGAGAGGATCTGCAGAGAAGAATGGGAGAAACTCCCCAAATACAGGTGTGCTAAGCTTGTAGCGTGATACACAAGAAGACTCAAGTCTGTAATCGCTGCCAAAGGTGCTTCAACAAAATACTGAGTAAAGGGTCTGAGTATTTCTGTTTTTTATTTTGAAAACATTTGCAAAATGTTCTTTAAACCTGTTTTCGCTTTGTCATTATGGGGTATTGTATTCAGAATTTATGTTTATTATTATTATTATTAAACCATTTCTAACCCTACCACCCCTCCCCTGATAGGAGTAAAGTAGTGAACAACAATACTTAGGCTTCTACTTCCAGCTTATACATACTATATACATTTTATGGACACAATGTATTTTACAACAGTTATGTTTTGTTTGTTTTTAATCCCATCCTTCAGCTACCTCAACCCCTCCCATCTATCTCTGAAGACCATCCAGTACCATCCTTCAGCTACCATCAACCCCTCCCATCTATCTCTAAAGACCATCCAGTCCCATCCTTCAGCTACCATCAACCCCTCCCATCTATCTCTAAAGACCATCCAGTCCCATCCTTCAGCTACCATCAACCCCTCCCATCTATCTCTAAAGACCATCCAGTCCCATCCTTCAGCTACCATCAACCCCTCCCATCTATCTCTGAAGACCATCCAGTCCCATCCTTCAGCTACAATCAACCCCTCCCATCTATCTCTGCAGACCATCCAGTTTGATTTCTATTTTGCCATATATTTTTAACTGTTGTTTCACAAAAATTCCGAACCCATATACATTTTACGGACACAGTATATTTTACATTAGTTATCTTGATGTTTTTAATCCCAACCTTCAGATCCACTCAACCCCTCCCATCTATCTCTTAACACAATCCATTTTAGATTTCTATTGTGTTCAGATTGATGAGGGGTAAAAACAATTTTATCAATTTTAGAATAAGGCTGTAATGTAACAAAATGTAGAAAAAGTCAAGGGGTCTGAATACTTTCCGAATGCACTGTATGGTTTCCAAGTCCTCTGTTGGTTATTCTGACAAGGAGAACTGGAGCGCTACCAGACTGTCTGTCAGTCTCTAAAACAGTTTGAGATGTTGCTGGAATAATCCTGGAACCGCTGTGGTTAGGGTGAATCCTGTCTCTTTTAAAAAGTGCTGGTTGCTCCCACAGCAAATCAAAGTTGTCACAAAAAGAGACATTCCTGTCATTGCAAAGTTTCTTCAGGTACTCGTTCAGGGCAAAGAGTCGGCTGAAACGTTCCGAACCCCTTCGATAGCACAGGAGGGGGCCAGATAATTATTCTCTTCCCTGTGCTAGTGAAGGGTGCTACATTTTCTTCTGCAGTCCTCCCTCAGTTCCTCAGATCGCCTAAAATGAAGGACGTTAAAACCTACGTGACTGAAGATGGTGTCAATATTGGAGTACTTGGTCAGAACCGTTGCCAGGAGGGAGTTGATGTCATGGACACGGAGCTCCTGGGTGACAGTGGACCTTGGTCGGTCCACAGATCGTAGGCAGGTCAAAATCTCTCACCATCGAGCTGCCCACAATGATATTGGTCGTGATGGAATCCGATAGGGAAGTGAACTGCTGAACTGCAGTGGTCATGGGGGAGGGTGCCACTGGGTGGCCGTGGGGGAGGGAGCCACTGGGTGGCCGTGGGGGAGAGAGCCACTGGGCGGCCGTGGGGGAGGGAGCCGAGGGGGAGGGAGCCACTGGGTGGCCGTGGGGGGAGGGAGCCACTGGGTGGCCATGGGGGAGAGAGCCACTGGGCGGCCGTGGGGAGGGAGCCGAGGGGGAGGGAGCCACTGGGTGGCCGTGGGGGAGGGAGCCACTGGGTGGCCGTGGGGGAGGGAGCCACTGGGCGGTCAGTGGGGGAGGGGCCACTGGGCGGCCGTGGGGAAGGGAGCCACTGGGTTGCTGTGGGGGAGGATGCCGTGGGGGGAGGGTGCCACTGGGTGGCTGTGGGGGAGGGTGCTGTGGGGGAGGGA
The DNA here is from genome assembly GCF_020615455.1 of Coregonus clupeaformis. Classification (NCBI taxonomy): domain Eukaryota; kingdom Metazoa; phylum Chordata; class Actinopteri; order Salmoniformes; family Salmonidae; genus Coregonus; species Coregonus clupeaformis. Next base: position 40,450,705 of record NC_059227.1, on the reverse strand, counting down.
GCCACTGGGTGGCCGTGGGGGAGGGAGCCACTGGGCGTCCGTGGGGGAGAGTCCACTGGGCGGCCGTGGGGAAGGGAGCCACTGGGTTGCTGTGGGGGAGGATGCCGTGGGGGAGGGTGCCACTGGGTGGCTGTGGGGGAGGGTGCTGTGGGGGAGCCACTGGGTGGCCGTGGGGGAGGGGTGCCATTGGGCGGCCGTGGGGGAGAAGCCACTGGGTGGCCGTGGGGGAGGTTGCCGTGGGGGAGGGTGCCACTGGGCGGCCGTGGGGAAAGGAGCCACTGGGTGGCCGTGGGGGAGGATGCCGTGGGGGAGGTTGCCACTGGGTGGCCGTGGGGGAGGGTGCCGTGGGGGAGGGAGCCACTGGGTGGCCGTGGGAAGCCACTGGGTGGCCGTGGGGAGGGTGCCGTGGGGGAGGGTGCCACTGGGCGGCCGTGGGGGAGGGTGCCACTGGGCGGCCGTGGGGGAGGGGGCCACTGGGAGGCTGCCGGCTGGGGGTATACACCGTGCTGACTCCCGGGGCTGATATGTCCGTCTCAAGCGAGGCAAAGCTGTTTGAAAGCTGGATCAAATCTTTTCTGCTAAATGAAGGGTGGCCAGACTGCCTCGCCGATCTCCTACGCCTTGCGAGTGTCCTGTCTCCCATGGGCCGCGAAGTTGAGCTTAACATCTGTCAGTTGGTTGGGACAGATCAACGCCGCCCGACTCATCGACACCTTTGCTATAGGAGGCATTTAAAATGGAGATTGGGTTTGCCTGGGTTACAGCAAGGTTGGTGTACTTAGAAAGCAGGTTATCCTTTTCTCCCAGCCGGACTAACAGCCGGAGGATCTCTTCCCTAAGATGCTTGATGGTCGTGCATTTAGGGCAGACAAATACATGTCCATTTTCCAGTTCCACCTTATCTTCATCTTGTGATTGTGTGGAAAACATCTCACACCTGACACATTTGTGCCCAGCTGTGGATAAAAACACTGGTGGGCTAGCACTGCTAGTGTTAGCTTGCTCTGTTTTTATGATGGCTAGCACTGCTAGCTTTAGCATGCTCTGTTTTCATGATGGCTAGCAGCTAACTGCTACTTAACAGGAATCCGGGTCACAAACTTGCGGTGCCAGCCGTAAAGGCTGACCGTGTCGTGGAATCCGTAGCAATACAAACTTTAGCTATGATTAAAAACATTTTAATTAAAACTATTTCATAAAAACAACAAACCGAGTATAGAGAGTATACTGTTCTCTTGCCCGCTTTGATGACATGTGTTGCATGATGACTTCTAGAGCCTTTGTACCGTTAAGATAAGTGACCAAACTATATTGATACTTCTAGGACACACATTGGCTAACCCTATAGACTAACCCTATAGACTAACCCTATAGACTAACCCTATACTGTTAAATGTATAGACTAGTCCTATTGGCTAACCCTATAGACTAACCCTATACTGTTAAACATATAGACTAACTCTATACTGTTAAACATATAGACTAATCCTATAGACTAACCCTATTCTGTTAAACATATAGACTAACCCTATACTAATGGTATACCCCTATACCATAGTGCCTGTAAAGCTCATCACTAAGCTAAGGACCCTGGGACTAAACACCTCCCTCTGCAACTGGATCCTGGACTTCCTGACGGGCCGCCCCCAGGTGGTGAGGGTAGGTAACAACACATCTGCCACGCTGATCTTCAACACAGGGGCCCCTCAGGGGTGCGTGCTCAGTCCCCTCCTGTACTCTCTGTTCACCCACAACTGCGTGGCAAAGCACGACTCATCACCATCATTAAGTTTGCCGACGAAAGAGGAGGTAAGATGGCAGACTGAACACAGCGGTGCAGATCGCCTCAAGAATAAAACATAATATTCAATATCTGTCAATTTTACTAAATATTAGCACTTCCCTCCACATACTCGTGGGTAATAACCTTCAATCTGGATAACAACACAAAACAAATTATAATGCTTGAGAAAATGATCGACCAATAGTACCAAAACAATCAACACCCAAAAATTTCGGAGAGTAAACATGGAGAACCAATGTCACTAAACCGATGTGGATGTGGTGGAGGAGTCAGGCGCCGGACACTGAGGTTAAGTAGTCCAAAGTATAATAGGAAAACCTCCGACCTCAAAAACACAAAGAGGCGAGGGAGAATTACGCACACGCGTAAACACTAAAACACAAAACAAACAGGGAGCAAAGACGTAGCTCCGACACTGTGGCAGTAATTAACAACACACAATCATACTAGAACAAAACAAGGAACTTATAAGACACGCAATCAACACACAAATGGACACAGGTGATACAGACAGACAAAAGCAATCGAATGACGAAACATAGAGCGGTGGCAGCTAGTACTCCGGGGACGGCGATCGCCGAAGATTAATGCTTTTCACCACCGGGAATGGTAAGGGTGGATTTGTTAAAGTCGATAAATAACAAACTGGGCTTAAATGAGTCAGTAAAGATATAGAGGAGTTGAAGGCCTCGAGATGAGAGGCGAAAAAGCTGCCACAATGGAGAAAGAAACAAACAAGCTAAAGGGACAGTCACTATGGAAACGGGCGTTAAGGAACTTAAAAAGAGAACATGTTTCTGAGAGAAGCCTGTCAACAAAATCCAACTTGAATGTGTACACCGTTTCGGACAGAGAGGACAGATATGAGCACCCAATTGTTGCCAAATTTGCATTCTTCGAAGATAAAAGAATGGTTAAAAGCCTGGGAAAAAGACTCGCTGGCATGAAAAATTACAGAACGGTGCAAAGTTCTGTTCCCACTCTTCAAGGAGAATAGATTAAAAGGGAAATGTGTAGCTCTTGTAGTCGATAAACTGTACATTGATAACCAACTGTTCAGAGACACCAAGACTACTCCATGGTTATTCTAAATATTACAAAGTTCCTATAGAGGAGTGGAATAATGGAACACCCAATACTATCCATGGTAGGGATTATAATTACAAACTATATAGGAAAACAATCAAACACAACAATTAATAATGAAATAAACTACAACTACACTATAACATTCAAGATAGCGAATGTTGTCAAATAATTTACATTAGACTTTCTATTTATAGTATTTTAAGACCGCATTAGAATAAAGGATAATTAGCTAATAATGGGCCTACTGTAAGTAACCTATACACAGCCAAAACAGAAAGATACACGCGGTCAGAGACCCACTAGAGCAGCACCGCCCCCTCAGGAGTCTGAGCCTGCCTGGCAGGGTTGGTCCTACAAAGCCAGAGCCCCCTGATGGGAGAGCATAATATACAAGGAAATTCTCAAAGCTGCTAATGAGAACCTTGACGACCTTGTACCTAGCTGGTGGGGATTCCGGCGGGGTGCCCCCACCCAGGTAGGGGTAGTGCTGGCAACACTAGCTGCAGTATCCCATTGGGAGGGGGTCACACTCGGACAATCAGAGAGGGGGCAAATTATTGTGGCCCTGGTGGCACAAAATAATCAAAAGGTCTGACCGCACAGAGATGCTTGGGAAAATGGTCACAAAGGGGGACCAGAATGTGTGTGTTTCAGGGTAGGGGGATGTATCTGATCTCCATCCGCTAGGACTTGACATTGGTTAATCAAATCTCCCAATTTTTGCAAATTTTTGCTACATTTTGCATGCCTTCTCAAACAGCTGCAACTGTATATGCATTCACACATCAAGTCCTTTCTTGAGTTGGGCTTGGGGATGGAACAACAGTTGAGCATCTGAGCTTGTGGTTGATTGTGGGGGAAAGGTGGGGAGTGTGTATGAGTGTGTGTGTGTGTATGTATCCCACATCTGTTGCTATGTGGTCATGATGTTAGGGACAAAATAGGATGAATCACAATAATTGTTTGCCAAAATAATAATTGCTTGCCAAAAATGTAATCTTTGTAATGGCAATCCTGGTTATAGGTAACAATCCTTCGCATGAACTTCCTGTATTATTACGCATATTCTTTGTTAATTGTGGAAATTAAGATATGCAAGATATTTTTAAAATAACTATATATATTACAATCGAGGTGAGGGCGATGGAAATGCTTTTGGCTGTTGATCTGCTTCTGTTTTGTGGGTGGCACTGTGTGCTCTTTTCTAAGTTTTACTTAGTAGCAATGCAAATATCATGGTACAGCTATATGGACACTCAATCACTATGGTACTTTTTAATGGTAAGTTTATAAACATATATTATGATAAATAGAAACTTGTATCTCATTATGATGAAATAAGTATAGCCAGTTATAATTGTAATGGCTTAGCAGATAATTAGAAAAGACAATCAGTATTTAGCTGTCTAAAAGAGAAGGAATATAATATCTATTGTTTACAGGAAACTCATTCAACAATTTTAGATGAAGTTGTGTGGAAAAAGGTCTTGGGGGGGGGGGGGCGAAATATACTTCTCCCATGGGCAAAGAAACTCAAAAGGGGTGACGATATTAATTAACAATAATTTTGATCAGAATTTGCAAATTGTCCAAACAGATCCGCAAGGTAGATGGATTATTTTAAATATGTTATTGGACTATAAACAGCTATGGCTCATTAATCTATACGGTCCAAATAATGATGATTCACGCTTCTTTGAAAATATATATAATACTTAATCAAACCTACAAGCAATATAAGACTCTAACATTATGGTGGGAGATTATAATATGGCTTTAAATACCCCAATGGACCTTAAAGGAAATCACACTACAAACTATCACCCTCCTGCACTTAATGAAATCACGAATGTCATGGATATATTGGACCTAGTGGATTATATGGAGGCTTAAATATCCTGACCTAGTGAGATATACATGGAGGAGACTCATCATGGATATATTGGAACTAGTAGATATATGGAGGCTTAAATATCCTGACCTAGTGTGATATACATGGAGGAGACTCATCATGGATATATTGGAACTAGTAGATATATGGAGGCTTAAATATCCTGACCTAGTGAGATATACATGGAGGAGACTCATCATGGATATATTGGAACTAGTGGATATATGGAGGCTTAAATATCCTGACCTAGTGAGATATACATGGAGGAGACTCATCATGGATATATCCTGACCTAGTGAGATATACATGGCGGAGACTCATCATGGATATATCCTGACCTAGTGAGATATACATGGCGGAGACTCATCATGGATATATCCTGACCTAGTGAGATATACATGGTGGAGGCTTAATCAAGCTGGTCATCTTGACTACTTTCTTATGTCATTCTCGTTGGCACCAAAAGTTTAAAAAGTGTTGATAGGGGACATAATGCAGTCGAACCATCAAATAATTGTCATATACACACATGCAGCTAACAAAAATATATGGAAATGTCTGCTCTACTCAAAATTACAACCAACTAATTGCAGCATTACCACAAAAAATGGAAGAGGCAAGTGGAAGGGGGAAAAGTAAGGAACTTGTCTGTCGGCCCTGCATTGAAGACCAAAATTGGTTAAAGAAAATTGTGATGAATAAAAAATTATACCCGTTTATTTAAGGAACCAAAAATTGACAGCTCCATATAGATTGTCAAATAGTTGGGAAGAGATTTTCGATGTACCGATTACATGGCACATGGTATATGAACTGATACGCAAAATGACGCCGGACTCAAAACTTATAATTTTTCAATTTAAATTATTATACAAAATTCTTGCAACCAATAGAATGTTACATATATATGGGGGATACAACCATCCCAGCTCTGCAGATTTTGCTGCGAAGAGACAGACTCATTAGATCATTTGTTTATATACTGTCCACATGTAGCTTGTTTTTGGTTACAGGTCCAGGAATGGCTGAAGAATTTCAACAATTACGTGGAGCTAAGTCTGCAGATAGCACTAGTGGGTGATTTGAAGAGTAGCTAACTAACTAACCCTAAGTCTGCAGATAGCACTAGTGGGTGATTTGAAGAGTAGCTAACTAACTAACCCTAAGTCTGCAGATAGCACTAGTGGGTGATTTGAAGAGTAGCTAACTAACTAACCCTAAGTCTGCAGATAGCACTAGTGGGTGATTTGAAGAGTAGCTGCTGGGGATCCATAATAAATACAAATATAAATACAAACACAATGGTCACTCTGACAGAGCACCAGAGTTCCTCTGTGGAGATGGAAGAACCTTCCAGAAGGACAACCATCTCTGCAGCACTCCACCAATCAGGCCTTTATGGTAGAGTGGCCAGACGGAAGCCACTCCTCAGGAAAAGGCACATGACATCCTGATTGGAGTTTGCCAAAAGGCACCTAAAGACTCTCAGACCATGAGAAACAAGATTTACTGGTATGATGAAAACAAGCTTGAACTCTTTGGCCTGAATCCCAAGCGTCACGTCTGGAGGAAACCTGACACCATCCCTACGGTGAAGTATGGTGGTGGCAGCATTATGCTGTGGGGATGTTTTTCAGCGGCAGGGACTGGGAGACTAGTCAGGATCAAGGGAAAGATGAAAGGAGCAAAGTACAGAGAGATCCTTGATGAAAACCTGCTCAGGACCTCAGACTGGGGCGAAGGTTTACCTTCCAACAGGACAATGACCCTAAGTACACAGCCAAGACAATGCAGGAGTGGCATCGGGACAAGTCTCTGAATGTCCTTGAGTGGCCCAGCCAGAGCCCGGACTTGAACCAGATCGAACATCTCTGGAGAGACCTGAAAAAAGCTTTGCAGCGACACTCCCCATCCAACCTGACAGAGCTTGAGAGGATCTGCAGAGAAGAATGGGAGAAACTCCCCAAATACAGGTGTGCCAAGTTTGTAGCGTCATACCCAAGAAGACTCGAGGCTGTAATCGCTGCCAAAGGTGCTTCAATAAAGTACTGAGTAAAGGGTCTGAATACTTATGTAAATGTCAGAGACCTGGCAGGACAACAACCTCTCCCTCAACTTGAGCAAGACAAAGGAGTTGATCTACAGGATAAGGAGGGCCGAACACGCCCCCATTCTCATCAACGGGGCTGTAGTGGAGCAGGTTGAGAGCTTCAAGTTCCTTGGTGTCCACATCACTAACAAACTATCATGGTCAAAACACACCAAGACAGTCATGAAGACGGCACGACAACGCCTATTCCCCCTCAGGAGACTAAAAAGATTTGTCATGGGTCCTCAGATCCTCAAAACGTTCTACATCTGAACCATTGAGAGCATCCTGACCGGTTGCATCACTGCTTGATATGGCAACTATACTGTTAAACATATAGACTAACCCTATACTGTTAAACATATAGACTAACCATATACTGTTAAACATATAGACTAACCATATAGACTAACCCTATAATGTTTCACATATAGACTAACCATATAGACTAACCCTATACTGTTAAACATATAGACTAACCATATAGACTAACCCTATACTGTTAAACAAATAGACTAACCATATAGACTAACCCTATAATGTTTCACATATAGACTAACCATATAGACTAACCCTATACTGTTAAACATATAGACTAACCATATAGACTAACCATATACTGTTAAACATATAGACTAACCCTATAGACTAACCCTATACTGTTAAACATATAGACTAACCCTATAGACTAACCCTAGATTGTTAAAAAAATTTGAACAACTATATACTGTTAAATATATACACTGACCATAAGGACTAAACCTTTACTATAAAAAATATATAGACTAAAACTACATACTAACAATATACATTTAAACAGGTAGACTAACCATATACTGTTTCACATATAGACTAACCCTATAGACTAACTCTATACTGTTAAACATATAGACTAACCCTATAGACTAACAATATAATGTGAAACATATAGACTAACAATATAGACTAACAATATACTGTTAAACATATAGACTAACTCTATACTGTTAAACATATAGACTAACCCTATAGACTAACCATATAGACTAACTCTATACTGTTAAACATATAGACTAACCCTATAGACTAACCATATAGACTAACTCTATACTGTTTCACATATAGACTAACCCTATAGACTAACTCTATACTGTTAAACATATAGACTAACCCTATAGACTAACCATATAGACTAACCCTATACTGTTTCACATATAGACTAACCCTATAGACTAACTCTATAATGTGAAACATATAGACTAACCCTATACTGTTTCACATATTGTCACGAATGTTGATGTGGATGCGGTGGTGGAGTCAAACGCAGGACACAGAGGAATAAGTCAAAACGACTTTACTATAACCTCGAAAGGTACACACAAAATAAACGGCCTCAAAATACACTAGAGGCGAAACAAATACGCAAGTGCGTAAAACCAACACGAAGTGCCAAGGTACCGAACCTATACATCCATGACAAGCGGACAATAACACACAAAATACAAACATAACATAGGGGAACTTATAGGTGACATAATCAATACAGAATACGAAACAGGTGCACTAACTAGACATGACAAAACAAACATCGAAAACATCAAACGGTAGTAGCTAGTACTCCGGGGACGACGAACGCCGAAGCCTGCCCGAGCAAGGAGGAGGAGCAGCTTCGGCGGCATCCGTGACAGTACCCCCCCCTTGACGCGCGGCTCCAGCCGTGCGCCGACCCCGGCCTCGGGGACGGCCAGGAGGACCCGGAGCAGGGGATGCGTGGGATGACTCCGGTGGAACTCCGTCAGGAGGGAGGGATCTAAAATGTCCCTCCTAGGCACCCAGCACCGTTCCTCCGGACCGTACCCCTCCCACTCCACGAGATACTGCAGACCCCCCATCCGACGTCTCGAATCCACAATGGACCGGACTGAGTACGCCGGAGCCCCCTCGATGTCCAGTGGGGGCGGAGGAGTCTCCCGTATCTCATTGTCCTGGAGTGGACCAGCTACCACCGGCCTGAGGAGAGACACATTGAACGAGGGGTTAATGTGATAATCATTAGGCAGTTGTAACCTGTAACATACCTCGTTCAATCTCCTCAGGACTTTAAATGGCCCCACAAACCGCCGACCCAGCTTCCGGCAGGGCAGGCGAAGGGGCAGGTTTCGAGTCGAGAGCCAGACTCGATCTCCAGGTGCGTACACTGGACCCTCACTGCGGTGGAGATCGGCGCTCGCCCTCTGCCTACGGATAGCCCGCTGCAGATGTACATGCGCAGCGTTCCATGTCTCCTCCGAGCGCCGAAACCACTCATCCACCACAGGAGCCTCGATCTGGCTCTGATGCCAGGGTGCCAGAACCGGCTGATACCCCAACACACACTGGAAAGGGGTCAGATTAGTAGAGGAATGGCGAAGAGAATTCTGGGCAATCTCCGCCCAGGGGATATACCCCGACCACTCCTCCTGCCGGTCCTGGCAATATGATCTCAGAAACCTACCCACATCCTGGTTCACTCTCTCCACCTGCCCATTACTCTCAGGGTGGAAACCTGAGGTAAGGCTAACCGAGACCCCCAAGCGTTCCATGAATGCCCTCCAGACTCTAGAGGTGAATTGGGGACCTCGATCAGACACTATATCCTCGGGTACCCTGTAGTGCCGGAAGACGTGGGTAAACAAAGCCTCAGCAGTCTGTAGGGCAGTAGGGAGACCCGGCATTGGGATGAGACGACAGGCTTTAGAGAACCGATCCACAACGACCAGAATGGTGGTATTCCCCTGGGAGGGGGGAAGGTCCGTGACAAAGTCTACCGAGAGGTGAGACCACGGCCGTTGTGGAACGGGAAGGGGTTGTAACTTCCCCCTGGGCAGGTGTCTAGGCGCCTTACACTGAGCGCACACCGAGCAGGAGGAGACATAAACCCTCACGTCCTTAGCCAATGTTGGCCACCAGTACTTTTCGCTAAGACAGTGCACTGTCCGGCCAATACCAGGATGTCCAGAGGAGGGTGACTTATGAGCCCAATATATGAGACCATCCCGAATCTCGAGCGGAACGTAGGTCCGCCCCACTGGACACTCTGGAGGAGTAGGGTCGGTGCGTAACGCCCGCTCGATTTCCGTATCGACCTCCCACACCACCGGCGCCACCAGACAAGACTCCGGCAGTATGGGAGTGTGCTCAATGGACCTCTCCTCTGTGTCATATCACCGGGACAGGGCGTCTGCCTTACCATTCTGGGACCCTGGGATGTAAGTGATCTTAAACACAAACCGGGCCAGAAACATGGTCCACCTAGCCTGACGAGGGTTCAGTCTCCTAGCTGCCCGGATGTACTCCAGGTTACGATGGTCAGTCAGAATGAGAAAAGGGTGTTGAGCCCCCTCAAACCAATCCCTCCACACCTTTAGGGCTTGAACCACGGCTAGCAGCTCCCTGTCCCCCACGTCATAATTACGCTCCGCCGTGCTGAGCTTCTTAGAGTAAAAAGCGCAGGGCCGGAGTTTAGGGGGCGTGCCTGAGCGTTGAGACAGTACAGCCCCAATACCGGCCTCTGATGCGTCCACCTCCACCTGGAACGCTAAAGTGGGATCCGGATGCGCCAGCACCGGAGCAGAGGTGAACAGGTCCTTCAGTTTACCAAACGCCCTGTCCGCCTCAGCTGACCACTGTAAACGCACCGGGCCCCCCTTCAGCAGGGAGGTGATGGGAGCTGCTACCTGTCCAAAACCCCGGATAAACCTCCGGTAGTAATTGGCAAAACCCAAAAACCACTGCACTTCCTTAACCGTGGTTGGAGTCTGCCAATTACGCACGGCTGAAACGCGGTCAATCTCCATCTCCACCCCTGACGCGGACAATCGATGGCCCAGGAAGGAGATGGACTCCTGGGAAAAACAGACATTTCTCTGCCTTGACATACAAGTCATGCTCCAACAGCCTACCCAACACTCGACGCACCAGGGCTACATGCTCGGCTCGTGTAGAAGAGTAAACTAGTATGTCGCCAATATACACTACTACACCCTGCCCATGCAAATCCGGAAGATCTCGTCCACAAAGGATTGGAAGACTGAAGGAGCATTCATTAACCCGTATGGCATGACGAGATACTCACAGTGACCCGAGGTGGTACTAAATGCTGTCTTCCATTCATCTCCTCCCCTAATGCGCACCAAGTTGTAGGCGCTCCTGAGATCCAGTTTTGTGAAGAAACGCGCTCCGTGTAATGATTCCGTCATACTCGCAATCAGAGGGAGTGGATAACTGTATTTCACAGTGATCTGATTGAGACTACGGTAATCAATACACGGGCGCAACCCTCCATCCTTCTTCTTCACAAAAAATAAACTCGAGGATGCAGGGGAAGTGGAGGGCCGTATGTATCCCTGTCTCAGAGACTCGGCTATGTACGTCTCCATAGCCACCTTCTCCTCTTGAGACAGAGGATACACATGACTACATGGAAGCGCAGCGCCTGCCTGGAGGTCTATCGCACAATCCCCCTGTCTATGAGGTGGCAATCGCGTCGCCCTAGTCTTGCTGAACACGAGTGCCAAATCCTCATACTCAGGAGGAATGTGCAATGCAGGCAATTGGTTCGGACTTTCCACCGTGGTCGCCCCTACGGAAACACCTAGACATCGCCCAACACACTGGTCAGACCACTCCTTGAGAGCCCTCTGTTGCCACGAAATGGTGGGGTCATGTGTGATTAACCAAGGAAGCCCCAACACCACGGGATACGCAGGAGAGTCGATCAGATATAACTGAATGATCTCTTCATGACCCCCCTGCGCCTTCATCTTTAGTGGTGCTGTGACCTCCCTAATCAAACCAGATCCCAACGGACGGCTATCTAGGGCATGAATAGGGAAAGACACATCTACGGGTCGGAGGGGAATCCCTAACTTAACACAAAAATGACGATCAATAAAATTCCCAGCTGCGCCTGAATCGACTAGCGCCTCATGCTGGGAATGAGATGCAACATGGGGGAATACTACAGGTATACACAGATTAACAACAGTGAGCTCTGGGTGAGTTGGGCGCCTACTCACCTGGAATGACTCCCCAGTGCGTGCCCTGTTGCCTCGATCCCCTGGAGGCCCTCCCCAGCACCGAACCGCAGTGTGTCCTCTACGGCCACAGTTGGTGCAGGGGACGACCTCCCTCCGGATCTCTCTCCTCTTCTCTCTAGCGCCAGCACCCCCGAGCTTCATAGGGCTCGGCTCGGAGGTGCTGGGAGATGGAATGGACGGCCCCAACTCCGGATGTCCGCGGGTAGCCAGCAGGGTATCCAAACGGATTGACATGTCCACCAACTGGTCGAAGGTTAGATTGGTGTCCCTGCAGGCCAACTCTTGTCGAACGTCCTCTCGCAGGCTGCACCGATAGTGGTCGATGAGGGCCCTCTCATTCCACCCCGCATCCGCCGCTGGAGTCCGGAAGTCCAGGGCGAACTCCTGTGCACTCCTCTTCCCCTGTCGGAGGTGGAACAGACGCTCCGTAGCTGATTGTGGCGGCGTCTATTCCCCTCCATTCGGCATTGGCCCACTCCAAGGCCTTGCCGGAGAGACAGGAGATGAGGGCGGAAACGCTCTCGTATCCCGAGGGCGCCGGGTGTATGGTTGCCAGGTAGAGTTCCACCTGAAGGAGGAACCCCTGAGACCCGGCTGCGGTGCCATCATATGCCCTCGGGAGCAAGAGCCGAATCCCACTGGACTCCGGAGCTGGTATGATGGGGCTGACCGATGGTGGTGGTAAGGTAGGAGGAGGTGTGGGCAGGCCTTCTCTTTCCCATCGGCGCAGAGTGTCCATAACGCCTTGCATGGCGGAGCCGAGTCGCTGGATCATGGCGTCCTGGCTGCTGACCCGATCCTCCAGTGACTCGGTCACCGCCGCTGCTCCTGCTGACTCCATAGTAGGTGTGTTATTCTGTCACGAATGCTGATGTGGATGCGGTGGTGGAGTCAAACGCAGGACACAGAGGAATAAGTCAAAACGACTTTACTATAACCTCGAAAGGTACACACAAAATAAACGGCCTCAAAATACACTAGAGGCGAAACAAATACGCAAGTGCGTAAAACCAACACGAAGTGCCAAGGTACCGAACCTATACATCCATGACAAGCGGACAATAACACACAAAATACAAACATAACATAGGGGAACTTATAGGTGACATAATCAATACAGAATACGAAACAGGTGCACTAACTAGACATGACAAAACAAACATTGAAAACATCAAACGGTAGTAGCTAGTACTCCGGGGACGACGAACGCCGAAGCCTGCCCGAGCAAGGAAGAGGAGCAGCCTCAGCGGCATCCGTGACACATATAGACGAACACTATAGACTAACCCTATAATGTCAAACATATTGTTACGGATACAGGTATCCTGTGTCTTTTTGTGTTTTTCCTCTCCTTCTGCCCTAATCACAGGTGTCCTGTATGTTCCTGATTGGTGGTCGTTGGGGTGTCTGCTGATTGCTAAGGTGGACCAATCAGTGAACATTCCTCTGCATTGCACCACCTGTTTCTGGTTTTTCAATCACACATCCCATTGTTTAAAAGCCGGTCAGTTGTGTTTGTTGTGAGAGACTATTTCCGTATGTGAGTATGGATACTGTGGTGTCCTGTGTTTTGTTTACTCACTAAGTTGCTGGTTACTCTGTTTGGTAACTTTGTGTGTTTCTGGGAAAAGGGGAATTTAAGCAAGTTGCCCTTGGGCATACATTACCCGTAGGAAGAAAACTGTCTAAAAACACTAGTTAGACCTGAGCGGACCACCCACTGTATTTTTTGTATGATTAGCAGTAGCTTAGCGGTTCTTGAGGCAGGCAAGATCAGTTTAGGTTTTTTTTACACTATCGTTTCATTTCTTGGGTCCTGCTCAGCCCTTTTTCCCAAACCTTTACCGTGTGTTCAACAATAAACCTTTTATGTTTGACGGTAGTTTATGGTTGTCGTTTAGTTTTTGTTCTCACTGTTCCATGTCACGCTTCTAATTTGCATGAATTATGTTATGGGTCTCATGTGCAAGTGCTTTGAAAGACTGGTCATGGCTCACATCAACAGCATAATCCCAGAAACCCTAGACCCACTCCAATTTGCATACCGCCCCAACAGATCCACAGATGATGCAATCTCTATCGCACTCCACACTGCCCTTTCCCACCTGGACAAGAGGAACACCTACGTGAGAATGCTATTCATTGACTACAGCTCAGCATTCAACACCATAGTGCCCTCAAAGCTCATCACTAAGCTAAGGATCCTGGGACTAAACACCTCCCTCTGCAACTGGATCCTGGACTTCCTGACGGGCCGCCCCCAGGTGGTAAGGGTAGGTAACAACACATCTGCCACACTGATCCTCAACACGGGGGGCCCCTCAGGGTGCGTGCTCAGTCCCCCTCCTGTACTCTCTGTTCACCCATGACTGCATGGCCAGGCACGACTCCAACACCATCATTAAGTTTGCCGACGACACAACAGTGGTAGGCCTGATCACCGACAACGATGAGACAGCCTATAGGGAGGAGGTCAGAGATCTGGCCGTGTGGTGCCAGGACAACAACCTCTCCCTCAACGTGACCAAGACAAAGGAGATGATTGTGGACTACAGGAAAAAAAAAGAGGACTGAGCACGCCCCCATTCTCATCGACGGGGCTGTAGTGGAACAGGTTGAGAGCTTCAAGTTCCTTGGTGTCCACATCACCAACGAACTATCATGGTCCAAACACACCAAGACAGTCGTGAAGAGGGCACGACAAAGCCTATTCCCCCTCAGGAGACTAAAAAGATTTGGCATGGGTCCTCAGATCCTCAAAAAATTCTACAGCTGCACCATCGAGAGCATCCTGACTGGTTGCATCACCGCCTGGTATGGCAACTGCTTGGCCTCTGACCGCAAGGCACTACAGAGGGTAGTGCGTACGGCCCAGTACATCACAGGGGCAAAGCTCCCTGCCATCCAGGACCTCTATACCAGGCGGTGTCAGAGGAAGGCCCTCAAAATTGTCAAAGACTCCAGTCACCCTAGTCATAGACTGTTCTCTCTGCTACCGCACGGCAAGCCGTGCACCGGAGTGCCAAGTCTAGGTCCAAAAGACTTCTCAACAGCTTCTACCCCAAGCCATAAGACTTCTGAACAGCTAATCATGGCTACCCGGACTATTTGCACTGCCCCCCACCCCCATACTTTTACGCTGCTGCTACTCTGTTAAGTATTTATGCATAGTCACTTTAACTCTACCCACATGTACATATTACCTCAACTACCTCAACTAGCCGGTGCCCCCGCACATTGACTATGCAACGGTACCCCCCTGTATATATAGCCTCCCTACTGTCACTTTATTCTATTGTATATATAGCCTCCCCTACTGTCACTTTATTTTTACTTCTGCTCTTTTTTCTCAACACTTTTTTGTTGTTGTTTTATTCTTACTTTTTTGTTTAAAATAAATGCACTGTTGGTTAAGGGCTGTAAGTAAGCATTTCACTGTAATGTCTGCACCTGTTGTATTCGGCGCATGTGACCAATAAAATTTGATTTGATTTGATTTGATTTGATGTCCATCCACCCTAGACGTTTAAAGCCACGGGGTTCGTAACACATATAGACTAACCATATACTGTTTAACATATAGACTAACCCTATAGACTAACTCTATAATGTGAAACATATAGACTAACCATATACTGTTTCACATATAGACTAACCCTATAGACTAACCCTTTTTTTTTTTTTTTTTACCTTTATTTAACCAGGTAAGCCAGTTGAGGACAAATTCTCATTTACAACTGCGTCCTGGCCAAGATAAAGCAAAGCAGTGCGATTAAAAACAACAACACAGAGTTATATATGGAATAAACAACACGTACAGTCAATAACACAATAGAATATATATATACAGTGTGTGCAAATGTAGTAAGTTATGTAGGTAAGGCAATAAATAGGCCTTAGTGCAAAATAATTACAATTATAATTTAGTATTAACCCTGGAGTGATAGATGTGCAGAAGATGATGTGCAAATAGAGATACTGGGGTGCAAATGAGCAAAATAAATAACAATATGGGGATGAGGTAGTTGGGTGGGCTAATTACAGATGGGCTGTGTACAGGTGCAGTGATCGGTAAGCTGCTCTGACAACTGATGCTTAAAGTTAGTGAGGGAGATAAGTGTCTCCAGCTTCAGAGATTTTTGCAGTTCGTTCCAGTCATTTGCAGCAGAGAACTGGAAGGAATGGCGGCCAAAGGAGGTGTTGGTTTTGGGGATGACCAGTGAGATATACCTGCTGGAACGCATACTACGGGTGGGTGTTGCTATGGTGACCAATGAGCTAAGATAAAGCAGGGATTTGCCAAGAAGGGATTTATAGATGACCTGGAGCCAGTGTGTTTGGCGACAAATATGTAGTGAGGACCAGCCAACGAGAGGGTACAGGTCACAATAGTGGGTAGTATATGGGGCTTTGGTGACAAAACGGATGGCACTGTGATAGACTACATCCAATTAGCTGACTAGAGTGTTGGAAGCTATGTTGCAAATTACATCTCCAAAGTTAAGAATCGGTAGGATAGTCAGTTTTACGAGGGCATGTTTAGCAGCATGAGTGAAGGAGGCTTTGTTGCGAAATAGGAAGCCAATTCTAGATGCAACTTTGGAATGGAGATGCTTAATGTGAGTCTGGAAGGAGAGTTTACAGTCTAACCAGACCCCTAGGTATTTGTACTTGTCCACATATTCTAAGTCAGAGCCGATGAGAGTAGTGATTCTAGTCGGGAAGGTGGGTGCAAGCAGCGTTCGATTGAAGAGTATGCATTTAGTTTTACTAGCGTTTAAGACCAGTTGGAGGCCATGGAAGGAGTGTTGTATGGCATTGAAGCTCGTTTGGAGGTTTGTTAACACAGTGTCCAATGAAGGGCCAGATGTATACAAAATGATGTCGTCTGCGTAGAGGTGGATCTGAGAGTCACCAGCAGCAAGAGCGACATCATTGATATACACAGAGAATAGAGTCGGCCCGAGAATTGAACCCTGTGGCACCCCCATGGAGACTGCCAGAGGTCCAGACAACAGGCCCTCCGATTTGACACATTGAACTATATCTGAGAAGTAGTTGGTGAACCAGGCGAGGCAGTCATTTGAGAAACCAAGGCTATTTAGTCTGCCAATAAGAATGCGGTGGTTGACAGAGTCGAAAGCCTTGGCCAGGTCAATGAAGACGGCTGCACAGTACTGTCTT
This sequence comes from Coregonus clupeaformis, assembly GCF_020615455.1. Taxonomy (NCBI): domain Eukaryota; kingdom Metazoa; phylum Chordata; class Actinopteri; order Salmoniformes; family Salmonidae; genus Coregonus; species Coregonus clupeaformis. The sequence goes on along the minus strand of NC_059227.1, from coordinate 40,433,591 downwards.
TTATCGATCGCGGTTATTATATCGTTTAGGACCTTGAGCGTGGCTGAGGTACACCCATGACCAGTTCGGAAACCAGATTGCATAGCGGAGAAGGTACGGTGGGATTCAAAATGGTCGGTGATGATGTTTGTTAATTTGGCTTTCAAATACTTTCGAAAGACAGCAGGATGGATATAGGTCTGTAACAGTATGAATCTAGAGTGTCACCCCCTTTGAAGAGGGGGATGACCGCGGCAGCTTTCCAATCTCTGGGGATCTCAGACATTACGAAAGAGAGGTTGAACAGGCTAGTAATAGGGGTTGCGACAATTTCGGCGGCTAGTTTTAGAAAGAAAGGGTCCAGATTGTCTAGCCCAGATGATTTGTAGGGGTCCAGATTTTGCAGCTCTTTTAGAACATCAGCTGTCTGGATTTGTGTGAAGGAGAAGCGGGGGGGGCATGGGCAAGTTGCAGCGGAGGGTGCAGAGCTGGTGGCCGGGGTAGTGGTAGCCAGGTGGAAAGCATGGCCAGCCGTAGCAAAATGCTTGTTGAAATTTTCGATTATCGTAGATTTATCAGTAGTGACAGTGTTTCCTAGCCTCAGTGCAGTGGGCAGCTGGGAGGAGGTGCTCTTTTTCTCCATAGACTTTACAGTGTCCTAAAACGTTTTGGAGTTAGTGCTACAGGATGCACATTTCTGTTTGAAAAAGCCTTTGCTTTCCTAACTGATTGTGTATATTGGTTCCTGACTTCCCTGAAAAGTTGCATATCGCGGGAGCTGTTCGATGCTAATGCCATACGCCACAGGATGTTTTTGTGCTGGTCAAGGGCAGTCAAGTCTGGGGTGAACCAGGGGCTATATCTGTTCTTAGTCCTGAACTTTTTGAATGGAGTATGCTTATTTAAGATGGAGAGGAAAGCACTTTTAAAGAACAACCAGGCATCCTCTACTGACGGAATGAGGTCAATAACCATCCAGGATACCCGGGCCAGGTCAATTAGAAAGGCCTGCTCGCTGAAGTGTTTTTGGGAGCGTTTGACAGTGATGATGGGTGGTCGTTTGACCGCGGACCCATTACGGACGCAGGCAATGAGGCAGTGATCACTGAGATCCTGGTTGAAGACAGCGGAGGGTGTATTTAGAGGTAAATTAGTCAGGATGATATCTATGAGGGTGCCCATGTTAACGGATTTAGGATTGTACCTGGTCGGTTCCTTGATAATTTGTATGAGATTGAGGGCATCTAGTTTAGATTGTAGGATGGCCGGGGTGTTAAGCATATCCCAGTTTAAGTCACCAAGCAAAACGAACTCTGAGGAGACAGTGAGGGAAAAAAGTATTTGATCCCCTGCTGATTTTGTACGTTTTCCCACTGACAAAGACATGACCAGTCTATAATTTTAATGGTAGGTTTATTTGAACAGTGAGAGACAGAATAACAACAAAAAAATCCAGAAAAACGCATATAAAAAATGTTATGAATTGATTTGCATTTTAATGAGGGAAATAAGTACACTGCTCAAAAAAATAAAGGGAACACTTAAACAAAACAATGTAACTCCAAGTCAATCACACTTCTGTGAAATCAAACTGTCCACTTAGGAAGCAACACTGATTGACAATACATTTCACATGCTGTTGTGCAAATGGAATAGACAACAGGTGGAAATTGTAGGCAATTAGCAAGACACCCCCAATAAAGGACTGGTTTTGCAGGTGGTGACCACAGACCACTTCTCAGTTCCTATGCTTCCTTGGTGATGTTTTGGTCACTTTTGAATGCTGGCAGTGCTTTCACTCTAGTGGTAGCATGAGGCGGAGTCTACAACCCACACAAGTGGCTCAGGTAGTGCAGTTCATCCAGGATGGCACATCAATGCGAGCTGTGGCAAGAAGGTTTGCTGTGTCTGTCAGCGTAGTGTCCAGAGCATGGAGGCGCTACCAGGAGACAGGCCAGTACATCAGGAGACGTGGAGGAGGCCGCAGGAGGGCAGCAACCCAGCAGCAGGACTGTTACCTCTGCCTTTGTGCAAGGAGGAGCACGAGGAGCACTGCCAGAGCCCTGCAAAATGACCTCCAGCAGGCCACAAATGTGCATGTGTCTGCTCAAACAGTCAGAAACAGACTCCATGAGGGTGGTATGAGGGCCCGACGTCCACAGGTGGGGGTTGTGCTTACAGCCCAACACCGTGCAGGACGTTTGGCATTTGCCAGAGAACACCAAGATTGGCAAATTCACCACTGGCGCCCTGTGCTTTTCACAGATGAAAGCAGGTTCACACTGAGCACGTGACAGACGTGACAGAGTCTGGAGACGCCGTGGAGAACGTTCTGCTGCCTGCAACATCCTCCAGCATGACCGGTTTGGCGGTGGGTCAGTCATGGTGTGGGGTGGCATTTCTTTGGGGGGCCGCACAGCCCTCCATGTGCTCGCCAGAGATAGCCTGACTGCCATTAGGTACCGAGATGAGATCCTCAGACCCCATGTGAGACCATATGCTCGTGCGGTTGGCCCTGGGTTCCTCCTAATGCAAGACAATGCTAGACCTCATGTGGCTGGAGTGTGTCAGCAGTTCCTGCAAGAGGAAGGCATTGATGCTATGGACTGGCCCGGCCGTTCCCCAGGCCTGAATCCAATTGAGCACATCTGGGACATCATGTCTCGCTCCATCCACCAACGCCACGTTGCACCACAGACTGTCCAGGAGTTGGCGGATGCTTTAGTCCAGGTCTGGGAGGAGATCCCTCAGGAGACCATCCGCCACCTCATCAGGAGCATGCCCAGGCGTTGTAGGGAGGTCATACAGGCACGTGGAGGCCACACACACTACTGAGCCTCATTTTGACTTGTTTTAAGGACATTACATCAAAGTTGGATCAGCCTGTAGTGTGGTTTTCCACTTTAATTTTGAGGGTGACTCCAAATCCAGACCTCCATGGGTTGATATATTTGATTTCCATTGATAATTTTTGTGTGATTTTGTTGTCAGCACATTAAACTATGTAAAGAAAAAAGTATTTAATAAGATTATTTCATTCATTCAGATCTAGGATGTGTTATTTTAGTGTTCCCTTTATTTTTTTGAGCAGTGTATTTGACCCCTCTGCAAAACATGACTTAGTACTTGGTGGCAAAACCCTTGCTGGGAATCACAGAGGTCAGATGTTTCTTGTAGTTGGCCACCAGGTTTACACACATCTCAGGAGGGATTTTGTCCCACTCCTCTTTACAGATCTTCTCAAAGTCATTATGGTTTCGAGCCTGACGTTTGGCAACTCGAACCTTCAGCTCCCTCCACAGATTTTCTATTGGATTAAGGTCTGGAGACTGGCTAGGCCACTCCAGGACCTTAATGTGCTTCTTCTTGAGCCACTCCTTTTTGCCTTGGCCGTGTGTTTTGGGTCATTGTCATGCTGGAATACCCATCCACGACCCATTTTCAATGCCCTGGCTGAGGGAAGGAGGTTCTCACCCAAGATTTGAAGGTACATGGCCCCGTCCATCGTCCCTTTGATGCGGTGAAGTTGTCCTGTCCCCTTAGCAGAAAAGCACCCCCAAAGCATAATGTTTCCACCTCCATGTTTGACGGTGGGGATGGTGTTCAAGGGGTCATAGGCAGCAATCCTCCTCCTCCAAACACGGCGAGTTGAGTTGATGCCAAAGAGCTCGATTTTGGTCTCATCTGACACCAACACTTTCACCCAGTTCTCCTCTGAATCATTAATGTGTTCATTGGCAAACTTCAGACGGGCCTGTATATGTGCTTTCTTCAGTGCTTTCTTCTGAACCTTGCGGGCGCTGCAGGATTTCAGTCCTTCACGGCGTAGTGTGTTACCAATTATTTTCTTGGTGACTATGGTCCCAGCGGCCTTGAGATCATTGACAAGATCCTCCCGTGTAGTTCTGGGCTGATTCCTCACCGTACTCATGATCATTGAAACTCAACGAGGTGAGATCGTGCATGGAGCCCCAGGCAGAGGGAGATTGACAGCTATTTTGTGTTTCTTCCATTTGCGAATAATTGCACCAACTGTTGTCACCTTCTCACCAAGCTGCTTGGCGATGGTCTTGTAGTCCATTCCAGCCTTGTGTAGGTCTATAATCTTGTCCCTGACATCCTTGGAGAGCTCTTTGGTCTTGGCCATGGTGGAGAGTTTGGAATCTGATTGATTGATTGCTTCTGTGGACAGGTGTCTTTTATACAGGTAACAAGCTGAGATTAGGAGCACTCCCTTTAAGAGTGTGCTCCTAATCTCAGCTCGTTACCTGTATAAAAGAAACCTGGGAGCCAGAAATCTTTCTGATAGAGAAGGGGTCCAATACTTATTTCCCTCATTAAAATGCAAATCAATTTATAACATTTTTGACATGCGTTTTTCTGGATTTTGTTGTTGTTATTCTCACTCTCACTGTTCAAATAAACCTACCATTAAAATTATAGACTGATCATTTCTTTGTCAGTGGGCAAACGTACAAAATCAGCAGGGGATCAAATACTTTTTTCCCTCACTGTACATACCAACTACAGAAGTACATACCAACTCTTATATCAACGACATAACTACATTCCAACTGTATACCTATTACATAACTACATACCAACTACATATTAACTGTTATACCAACTAAATAACTACATATCATATGTTATACCAACTACATAACTACATACCATTTGTTATACCAACTGCATAACTACATACCAACTGTTATACCAACTACATAACTACATACCAACTGTCATACCAACTACATAACTACATACAAAATACATAACTACATACCAACTGTTATACCAGCTGTATAACTACATACCAACTGTTATACCAACTACATAACTACATACCAACTACATAACTACATACCAACTGTTATACCAACTACATAACTACATACCAACTGTCAAACCAACTACATACCAACTACATAACTACATACCAACTGTTATACCAACTACATACCAACTACATAACTACATACCAACTGTTATACCAACTACATAACTACATACCAACTACATAACTACATACCAACTGTTATACCAACTACATAACTAAATACCAACTGTTATACCAACTACATAACTACCTACCAACTGTTATACCAACTACATAACTACATACCAACTGTTATACCAACTACATACCAACTACATAACTACATACCAACTGTTATACCAACTACATACCAACTACATAACTACATACCAACTGTTATACTAACTACATAACTACATACCAACTGTTATACCAACTACATAACTAAATACCAACTGTCATACCAGCTACATACCAACTGTTATACCAACTACATTACTAAATACCAACTGTTATACCAACTACATAACTAAATACCAACTGTTATACCAGCTACATACCAACTGTTATACCAACTACATACCAACTGTTATACCAACTACATAACTAAATACCAACTGTTATACCAACTACATAACTACATACCAACTGTTATACTAACCACATAACTACATACCAACTGTTATACCAGCTACATACCAACTGTTATACCAACTACATACCAACTGTTATACCAACTAAATAACTACATACCAACTGTTATACCAACTACATAACTACATAACAACTACATAACTACATACCAACTGTTATACCAGCTACATACCAACTGTTATACCAACTACATAACTAAATACCAACTGTTATACCAACTACATAACTACCTACCAACTGTTATACCAACTACATAACTACATACCAACTGTTATACCAACTACATACCAACTACATAACTACATACCAACTGTTATACCAACTACATAACTACATACCAACTGTTATACCAACTACATACCAACTACATAACTACATACCAACTGTTATACTAACTACATAACTACATACCAACTGTTATACCAACTACATAACTACATACCAACTGTCATACCAGCTACATACCAACTGTTATACCAACTACATTACTAAATACCAACTGTTATACCAACTACATAACTACATACCAACTGTCATACCAACTGTTATACCAACTAGATAACTACATACCAACTGTTATACCAACTAGATAACTACATACCAACTGTTATACCAACTACATAACTACATACCAACTGTTATACCAACTACATAACTACATACCAACTGTCATACCAACTGTTATACCAACTAG